>NC_054702.1:1486431-1751496 GCF_016097555.1 Gigantopelta aegis
CCACAAATCACATACCTTTTCCATCTGATTACATTTCCGATAGCATATACCGACAACGACACTCGCAGGACATAACTTACAATAATCACGGCAAAAAGTTAATTGAACTATGTAAAACAAGTGGTGTTAGAATACTCAACGGACGAACACCTGGGGATTATCTAGGAAAACTCACATGCTTCAACTACCAGGAAAACAGCGCAGTTGACTATGTTCTAACCGATGACAGAACTGTGAAACATGTAGTCGGTCTTTACATCTCTTACTTAACAGAAGAATCTATCCACTGCTCCTTATCTGTCATACTGAAATGTAACATAACCCATACCAGTAGTGACACTATTCCACTTCATCCAATACATACAAAATATCAACTGTCTGAAAAAAACAAGATGCATATATAAACAGTCGCCTAGGTGATGAAGCACAATACAAAATACAAACTTTTATGAATGACCCCATCAATAACTCCTACACAAATATAGAAACGGCAGTAAACAAGTTCAACAACATACTCATTGGAGCAGCATCTAGATCATGTCCCAAAACTCGCATCTGCAATAACAAAACAAAAAAGCTAAACATTTAAAAAAATGCCAATAGACATCCAAAACCTCGAGAGTAAATTTACCGAAATTGTTAAATCACTATCTAAGGAACCTAATAACACTAGAATTAGGGGAAAATACATCCAATATAAAAAAAAACTAAAGAAAGCAAAGAAAGCACACAAACAATCGGAAAAAAACATGTTGTATGACAAACTCCAAAACCTACACAACAGTAACCCACAGGCCTATTGGAAAATAATAAATAACCTAACAGAAAGAACCAGCAAAAGTATCAACCTGCCAGAAAATATGGCAAAGAAAATACACGAACATTTTAGAGATATAAATGCTGAACCTACCCAACACACAACCGTGAATATAGAATCTGATGCTAGATTGCTCGATGAACTTTTGATAACGGAATCCACCCAAACTAATAACAATGTACTAGACCAAAGTATCACGATCAAAGAGATTAAAACAGCCCTACAATCACTGAAAAACAACAAGGCATGTGGCTTAGACCAAGTTACAAACGAAATGTTAAAATATGGAAATGAAATCATATCACCCATAGCAAAATTATTCAACACAGTATTCCAGTATGGGATACTACCGTCCTCTTGGACAGTTGGTTATATCACACCAATACACAAAAAGGGATCTAAACAAGACCCAAACAACTATAGGGGAATTACCATTACATGCTGTCTAGGGAAAATATTCTCCTCCATATTAAATAAACGATTAACACGTCACATTGAATCAGAAAACTTAATAGCAGACAACCAAGCTGGCTTTAGAGAGAATAGAAGAACTACAGATAACATTTTTATTATAAAAACGCTGATTAACAAATACATTGAACAGAAAAAAAGCAAGCTTTATCTCTGTTTCATTGATTTCCACAAAGCATTCGACACTGTTTGGAGAACCGGCTTACTCCTTAGGGGTCATCCATTTAGTACGTACGCACAATTTTCCGATTTTTTGAACCCCCCCCCCCCCCCCCCCCCGTACGCATGCGTACGCCAGTGCCCATACCCCCCCCCCCCCCCTTGCGTACATACGCAAAAGATCGTCAGTCAGTACCAGTAAATGTAGACAATGCCACCGTCGATGTCATCATGGTATACTATAATTAATGAATACTGCTCATTGTACAAATGTATTAAACAACGCTTGACGACGAATAAAATGTTTCTAAATGTATTATAAACCGGAACGTCTGCTCTGTTTTAATTACAAAAAAATTCAAATCATGTTTAATGATTTAATCACAAAACTATAAAACTGGAACTAACTCGGAACTATAAACCTAAAAGTCGCCCGCCTTCTTGGTTGGGTTTACACATTTAATACATTTCAAAAGTTGGGAATATTTGTCATAATTATCACCACCGGAGGCCATTTTCTTGGCCATGCATGCGTGCGTCAAATGACAAAGGTCATGCAGTGGAATGATGCAAAGGGCGAACAAAACAGGCGCCGACGATCTAGAACGTCAGTAAATAATCAAATTAACTATATATATTTTTTTTAATTTTACCCTAATAATACCCCCCCCCCCCCGCCGTACGCAAGCGTACGCAAAATGGCTCTTAAATTTTCAACCCCCCAAAAATGCGTACGTACTAAAAGTATGCCCCCTTAAATTACTTAGACTGGGTATTGGCGGGAAATTCTTTCAGATCTTAAAAGCTATGTACAGCAAAACCAAACTAGCCGTCAAAATTAACAATCAAATAACTGACATGTTCCCATCTACAGTAGGAGCGAAACAGGGAGATAATTTAAGTCCCACTATGTTTAACATATATTTAGCCGATATGACATTCTCCAGCTACTGCCACTCGCCCCACCTACTAAATGAAAGAGTGTCGCATTTATTATGGGCAGATGACCTAGTACTTTTATCAGAAACTCAACAAGGTCTACAAAAAGCGTTAGACGAACTCCACACATATAGCCAACAATGGCACTTATCAGTCAACTTAAAAAAGACAAACTCCATGGTTATACAGAAAGGAAAACCAAAACATGTAGCATTTCAGTATGGCATGGAGCAAATCGAACAGACACACATATATATCTATTTGGGCTGTACCATTAACACCAATGGAAACTTGAGTACAACCAAAACAGATCTTGCAACTAAAGGACGTAAAACCCTATTCAGACTCCAAAAATCCTTTTCTGGATCACCTCCACCTCCCCAGATATATAACAAACTATTCGACACCCTAATCAAACCGATCCTTCTCTATAACTGTGAAATCTGGGGCATTGAACTAAATAATAAGATGAAAATACATGACCCTAATAAACTACTAGACATTTTAGAATCGGAACCATTCGAAAAAGTACATATAAAATTTTGCAAATTCAACTTACAGGTAGGAAGAAATACAACCAATATTGCATGTAAAAGTGAACTAGGCAGATACCCACTAATAAATTAAATAAATCAGAAAATTATAAGCTACTGGCACATCTACAAAATCTACCTCAAGAACGCACACTTCTACTTGATGCAGCTCAATACAGCAAGCTACTCGATAACAATAACAAAAACAGCTTTCACAACTACACAGCAAATATGCTTAAGAAAAACTGCATCGACATAACAGCTATTGACACTACACCAAAAAACAAGAAAACTCTCAACAAACTAGTAACTGAAAAACTACAACATAACTACAGGCAATACTTTAAACAAAAATTAAAAGACTCCGAAAAACTGTTATATTATAAACACATAGTACGACCATATCAACTTGCCCTATACCTCGAAACATTAAATAACTGCCGCCTCGAAATCGAAAGAGGCAGGTATCACAATATTCTCAGAAAAGACCGACTCTGCAAGCTTTGCAAAGAGGCAGTGGAAGATGAGGCACATTTTCTCGTGGACTGCAAACCGCTAGAAACGAACAGAAGAAAATATTTTATTACACTCGCACAAGAATTCCCAATATTCCAAACACTAAATAAATACGAAAAATGTTATTACATCATCAACTGCCCTAAAACACAACTCATTACAGTCGCACAACTCTGCTCAGATTTGGATACGGCACGAACTAGCCTTCTAACTAGACCCCCTGCCACTTAATAATATTTATTTATTTTAATCAAAAAAAATATCGAAGAACAGACAAAAGACAATAGAACCTGTTACACTACATGTACTTTATTAAACAAGAGTTGTAGTTTAGTTTTTTGATGTTAGCGTTTAATATTTTATGTACTTTATTTTTGCTGGTCAACCAGACTATGTTTTTATTATACATATATGAACATGGAAATAAAGTTATTGTATTGTATTGTAGGCCTATTACTGGAACAAGAAATAACCCAATCAGGCAAGCGTTTTACCACTGGGCTACATCTCGCCCTTTGATGAAATCTGTATCTGCCAAATTTGGGCATTCTGTGTATATGGAGCATTTCTGTGATCCATCCTGCAAGTTTGAAGTGCCCTTTGTAATGGGGAAGCCACCAGGATGTAACATCTCGCGAAATGCGATTTTAAGCTACGCCCTTTTTCGTAAGCCACGCCCCATATCACAAACGAGTCTGATATGTTTTCGCGGGAAATAAACATAAATATGAACGAATAGGCCTAATTCCCTAGTAAATTATGTCAAATATAGATCTGTGTTATTGTAACGAGCATTTAATAAAATATTAAGTAATACAAATCTATTTTATAACAGCGTTTTTCAATGTTTTTTTGTTTTTTTCTTCTAATCTGTACTTCCGATGTTTTGAGTACCTACGTTACGTAAGTCCGATACACCTGCCGTCAACTCGGCAACTGAGTTTATGACAGATGTATCGGACTACAAACAACGCTATAAAGTTAATCGTTTGTAAACGTGACACAATATTAATAATACGTGAATGATATAATATATCGCTGTCACGGGGATTCTATAATACCCGTAACTGAATAAAACACGATTGTCCAAATATCTCTCCTAACTGTATATCAATTAGATCTCTCTGTAACAGGCAGTTCAAAACCGCTTTGGCTCGTCTAGGTATGATCAGAGATACGATCTTATATAAAGTATATATTATTATAGCACGTTTAGTTCACTAGAAAACACAACAAAAACACAATACACTTTGGAATCTGTATTAACCTACGCTGACAAATGTACTGCCGCAGTAATCAATTAATAACAACAATAATAACAACCCAGAACTGATCACTTAATTAGTTAATCTCTAGGTGTCTAGTTTACACAATATGCGAATCACTTCACCGTGACACAACACCCACACGTGTGATAATTGAGAAACGCTAACACACACACGTGTGATAATTGAGAAACGCTTCTAGGGGAACTTAATTAATAAAGGAATTACAACACTATTCCTAACTGGTTAATTTTTAATTAACCCTTAACTACCTATTCAGTAACCTTGTAACACAGAATTAATACTGGTACCTATCACAATAAAGACAATAGCCTACAGTTTACCTAGGTCTTCTAGGATGACTGGCTAAGCTTTATATTACCAAATACTCGTATAAATATAGACCAGTAAGACTACGATTTACTTCGTCAGATGACCGAAGACACTGTCTAAATAATATTGGTATAATACAGTATTAAAATATTTTAAAGTCACATCAATCACATCAAGGTTATACAATAGAGCAGAAATAAAATATTTACCAAAGTCCAAACGGACAACGTTCCCGGGAAGCCTTCCTTTTTGGTTCTCCCAGATATCTCTCAACCCTAGCTATTTATTATAAAAAATCAGAATATCGCCTGGGGGTACAAGGCGGTCCTCCCCCTATCATCTGATATTCCACCTCTCCCAGAGTCTGTATATTTCTCTCTGATCGTCAGTCTGGCTGTCGCCAATCTGCGACCAATCCCCTGGCCATAAACAGCACTACCGGAGATATTACGTAACTACTAGCCACATGGCCTCCACACCTGCTCTGGGTGTGTATTAGAAAAGCTCGATGACCGTCGCGCAGAAGTATTACGTAACAAGTTGCCCAGCTGGCTAAGTGCAATTGGAACTGCACACGGCCTTCTAAAACAATTAATATCGCCACAGGCGAAAAGAAATTAAGAGCATGTACCATCACAATCGCATAGTTTGGTGGTGGGTTTTTTTGTTGTTTTTTTTGGGTTTTTTTGGGGGGGGGTAACGTCTGTATCAGATATGTAAACATGAATATATATATACAGTATATGTAAAAATGAATATATAATAGTGGGTTAATTCATAATCTACCACCTACAGGTAAGGTGAGGGTTAAATGACTGAACAACTGACCTAATAATGTGGTACATGATAATGATGATGATATTTGGCTAATGTCAGGGCTTTAGATTGCACCAAAGCTGCACATGTACTATATATGCTGGGGTAGATTTTGCAAAAATTATAAACTTCAGATTTCAATTATATCAGGGTAGATTTTCCATTTTATATGTAATGTTAATTTCAGCTAAATAAATGCCTTCTTAAATATGAATATGATGGATTAATCCATTATCTAATTGATCAGGGTATATTTACAATTTGTTATTTGTAATTTTCATTTTTTATTTTTATAAAAGTGGGGTGGGATATAGTCCAGTGGATTAAGCATTTGCTTGATGTGAAGTAAGTCTGGGATCAATCCCTGTCGGTGGACCCATTGGGCTATTTCTTGTTCCAGCCAGTGCTCCACAACTGGTGTAACAAAGGCCGTGGTATGAACTATCCTGTCTGTGGGATGGTGCATATAAAAGATCCCTTCCTGTCTGACGCCATATAGCCAGAAATAAAAATGTGTTGAGTGCATCGTTAAATAAAACATTTCCTTCCTTCCTTTATTTTTGTAAAAATATACCGGGTATGTGAATAACCTTACTGTATGTTTCCTATCCGTGCTAGGAATAGTTTAATAGGCTGTATTTTAGAGTACCTTAACCACCAAAAGTACAAGATCATCCACTGAGTGTGCTTTTTCCTTAGACCGGCCTCGGTGGCGTTGTGGTAGGCCATCGGTCTACAGGCTGGTAGGTACTGGGTTCGGATCCTAGTCGTAGCATGGGATTTTTAATCCAGATACCGACTCCAAACCCTGAGTGAGTGCTCTGCAAGGCTCAATGGGTAGGTGTAAAACACTTACACCTACCAGTGATCCATAACTGGTTCAACAAAGGCCATGGTTTGTGCTATACTGCCTGTGGGAAGCGCAAATAAAAGATCCCTTGCTGCTAATCGGAAAGAGTAGCCCATGTAGTGGTGACAGCGGGTTTCCTCTCAAAATCTGTGTGGTCCTTAACCATATGTCTGACGTCATATAACCGTAAATAAAATGTGTTGAGTGTGTCGTTAAATAAAACATTTCTTTCTTTCTTTCTTTTTCCTTAATATGGTATATTAATTTATGTATTTGTTAGCTATTGTATATTTCAGATAAGTAAACACTTTATGTAGACACTAATAATTAAATATGTATATCCATTATCTAACTAATAAGGGTAGATTTTCAAATTATAACAAGTTATTATTTTTTTCTATTTTTATTATTACTATTTTTTAATATTTGTGAATAAACATACTTTATGTTTACTATTAGTACTAGGGATAGTTCTAGGAAAATGAGACACTTAAGATTTCAATAGGGTGGATTTTATGGTACCGAACTACCGAGGGTACAAGATCATCTACCGAAGGTATTTTTCCCAAAATATGGTATATTAGTTTACTTATTTCTTAGCTAATATATATTTCAGCTAAGTAAACACTGTCTTATATAAACACTAATAATTAAGTATGTATATGATGGATTAATCCATTATCTAAATGATCAGGGTAGGTTTCCAAATTATAAGAAATTATTATTATTATTATTTTTATTATTATTATTTTATTTTTTTTAAATATATGTGAATAACCTTACTGTATGTTTAATGTCAGTGCTAGGGATAGTTTTAGGAAATTGAGACACTTAGGGTAGATTTTACAGTACCTACCGACGGTACAATATCATCCACTGAGTGTAGGCCTACTTTTTCCTTAATATGGTATATTAATTTATGTATTTGTTAGCTATTGATTTCTCGTTCCAGCACGACTGGCATATCAAAGGCTGTGGTATGTACTACCCTGTCTGTGGGATGGTACATATAAAAGATCCCTTGCTGCTAATCGAAAAGAGTAGCCCATGAAGTGGCGACAGTGGGTTTCCTCTCTCTCTATATCTGTGTGGTCCTTAACCATAGGTCTGATGCCATATAACCGTAAATAAAATGTGTTGAGTGCACCGTTAAATAAAATATTTCCTTTGTTGGTTAGCTATTGTATATTTTATCTAAGTAAACACCTTCTTATGTAGACACTAATAATTAAATATGTATATGGTGGATTAATCCAATGTCCAAATGATACGGCTAGATTTCCAAATTATAAGAAATTACTATTATTATTATTTTATTTTTTTTAATTAAAAAAAAAAATATATATGTGAATAACTTTACTGTATCTTTACTATCAGTGCTAGGGATAGTTTTAGGAAAATGAGACACTTAAGATTTCAATAGGGTGGATTTTATAGTACCTAACTACCAGGGTTACAAGATCATCCACCGAGGGTACCTTTCCCAAAATATGGTATATAATAATTTACTTGTTTGTTAGCTAATATATATTTCAGCTAAGTAAACACCTTCTTATATAGACACTAACAACTAAATAAGTATATCATGGATTAATCCATTATCTAAATGATCAGGGTAGATTAGCATATTATAAGAAATTGTTATTATTATTATTTATTATTATTATAATTAAAAAAAAAAAAAAATGTGAATAGCCAAATGCCAATTTGGGTTCAATGTCTGCATAATTTGGTGCACATCAATAATCTACTGGATGCCACCTGGGCACCCTTGAAGAAAAATCCAAGATGGCAGACAAAATGGTGGCCAAATCAGGGAAATAGCTATAGCTTGCTTATAATTTGTTAGATAAACAAAAATTATTGCATTTACCCTATGGTTGTAGGAGCCAAGGAGAGCAATGGTGCTATCAAAATTCAGATTTAACTAAATGGGCCATGTAATATGGTGGTCCAAATTGAGAAAATGACAATAACTTCCTTATTATTCGGTACTAAAATGTAATTCTTGCATCTAACCCATGGTTTTAGGGGTCATGGAATACGATGAAAGTGGTTCAGTTCTTCTATACAAGTTAATTTTAATTATTTCAAGATGCCAACCAATACAGGCAATGTACCTAAGGAGATGGAACTGTCAAAAATAAAGTGCCACTGTATATTTGTAAAATGATTAACACAGTCATTAAAAAAACTTGTGGGTTTAAGATAATCAATTAATAATAATAAAATAATTCGACAGATATAAAGAAGAAGTTTGTTTTGTTTAACGACACCACTAGAGCACATTGATTAATTTATCATAGGCTACTGGATGTCAAACATTTGGTAATTCTGACTCGTATAGTCATCAAAGGAAACCCGCTACATTTTTCTTAATGGAATATTTTATATGCACTTTC
Source organism: Gigantopelta aegis (assembly GCF_016097555.1). Lineage (NCBI taxonomy): Eukaryota > Metazoa > Mollusca > Gastropoda > Neomphalida > Peltospiridae > Gigantopelta > Gigantopelta aegis. The sequence goes on from NC_054702.1 coordinate 1,495,533, forward strand.
CCACAGACAGGAAAGCACATACCATGGACTTTGACCAGTTGTGGTGCACTGGTTGAAACGAGAAAGAACCCAATCAGTTGAATGGATTGACAGATGTAAAATGCATTGTAACATTATTTTACAGTGACCTTTTCTTGGCCAATAGAATGTAAGATATTTGGTAGTGTTGTGCGTGGTTTAGTATGCATGATGTAATTTTGTTAATTTGCAGTGTAATATTATTTTAGGTGGCCTAATACTTGCTATTTATTCCCAGTGTTATATACCATTATTGTAAAAATAAAAATAAAAAACCAGACCAGCTAAAACTGAATTCCATTGCAAACTGGCAAAACTCTATCATGCTCACTAAACAACACACACAGTACCCGAGAGAAAACAAAAAACCCAATATAGGGTCACTTTAATATAGTGTTTCATTATTCATTTCAATTCAATTTATTTCCATGCTTATATCCAATTAAGGTTCAAGCACGCTGTCCTGGGCACACACCTCAGCTATCTGGGTCATTTGTCTAGGACAGTGGGTTAGTTGTTTAGTAGTTAGTGAGAGAGAAGAGGGTGTAGTGACCTTACACCTATCCACTGAGCCCTTAAGAACTCGCTCTGGGTTGGAGCTGGTACCGGGCTGCAAACTCTGTACCGAGGCCAGTTTTTTATTATTGCATGTAGGTCATCCTCTTTAAACCAACAAGTCTTTTGTGTGACTGTTACTTTTAACAGTTCCACCTTCCTCGGTTCATTACTTATATTGGTGGCCATCTTGAATAAATTAAAATTAACAGGTATAGAAGAACTACTTTCATTGTGTTCATTGATCCCTAAAACCATGGGTTAAATGCAAGAATTACCTTTCTGTATCAAACAATAAGCAATTTATTGCCATTTTCTCCATTTGAACCACCATATTGGCAACCATCTTGTATTCAGGTGACCCATTTATGAAATCTGAATTATGAAGGAAGGAAATGTTTTATTTAACGATACACTCAACCTATTTTATTTACGCTTATATAGCATCACACATATGGTTAAGGACCACACAGATACTGAGAGAAGAAACCCGCTGTCGCCACTTCATTGTTCTTCTTTGTTTTCTGATTTGGCCATCATCTTGGCCACCATCTTGGAGTTTTCAAATTTCTCAAGGATGGCACCCAGTGCATTATCGATGTGAACACCCAACAGTGTCAGAATCCATAGATAACAACTATGTGTCAAATTTTGCACACCCAAGTGGTAATTCTTCGAGACTATCATAAAGACAATGACAATGACCTTTATTCTCATAAACTGTAGGCTTACAGTATAGAGAAGAATGAAATACACACACACACACACACACACACACACACACACACGCATATATATATATATACTACTCAAAAGAATTTAAGGGTCAGACGATATTTTCGACATTATTTTCTGAATGTCAGTTATATTAGCTAGACCATAAGGTCACGCATGGTATTGTTCCATTTTGATGAAAGTGGGTCTAAGCAACCCATAAATGAATTAAAATCCACTGTCATTGACACTATCGACTAGTTCTAATGGCGAAAACATGCTTACATTTGCACGTAAATTAGGGCGAAAGCGAAAGGTCTGCTAAGTGCCCATAACTTGCTTTTTCACAAAGCGCTTCATTTGCACGCTTTGCACGTGTATTCCATGTTCCCAATGCTGAATTTCCGTATAACTGGAGCTTGCGTTCGTGTACGGTGCACACTCCAAATTCGACAATGGTACGACTTCAACTGACTATCGAAGATCGAGGAAGGGCTATTGCTTGGCTTCAGGATGGCAATACGCAAAGAAATGTTGCTCTGAGACTTGGTGTCAGTCAGAGTGTCGTTGGCCGACTGTGGCAACGGTACCAAGCAACGAATTCTGTTCGAAATCGTCCACGTTCGGGAAGACCCCGAAGCACTACAAATAGAGAGGACCGCTACATCACCAATATGGCTCTACTCAACGCACAACCACTGCACGCCGATTACGTGACAATCTGCGGACTGCGACTGGAACTCGAGTGTCTGATCAAACCATACGCAATCGTCTGAGAGCCAATAATCTACGCTGCCGTCGCCAGGCTGTTCGACCACCACTCCTACCACGTCACAGAACGGCCAGACGTCACTGGTGCACGCTTCATCTGCGGTGGCAACGTGTTCAGTGGGGTCGAGTCCAGGTTTAGTCTCCAGTTCAACGACGGTCGGGTTCGTGTCTACAGACGTCCTGGGGAGCGCTTCGCTGACGTTAACGTTAGACAACGTCACCGTTTCGGTGGTGGCAGCGGCATGGTGTGGGGCGGCATCTCTATCCACCACAGGACCCCCCCTCTGTGTGGTGGATGGCAATCTGAATGGAATCCGCTATCTGAATGAGATTATCTGGCCGTTGGTTCTCCCAGGCCTTCAGCAGATTGGCGGCGGGGCAGTTCTGCAGGATGACAATGCCAGACCCCACCGCGCCAGGGTGGTAACGGACTTTCTCAGACAACAAGGTATCGCCAGGATGGATTGGCCAGCATATTCGCCTGACTTGGCCCCAATAGAGACCGCCTGGGACGAATTAGGCAGGAGAGTTCGGGATAACCATGCCCTCCGGCCAACCTTCATGATCTGGGTCAACTTCTTATGGCAGAGTGGCAGGCCATTCCCCAAGAGTTCTTCAGACGTCTGATCAACAGCATGAGGCAACGATGTGTCGAGTGTATTCGCGCCAGGGGTGGATTCACACACTATTAAACGAATGTTCTAATGTGTAAAATCCATCTTTGACAACCTTCAACTTTGACAGCATGTCATGTGACTTTCTTGTATACAGTGACGTTTATTTGTGGTTTTTTGTAAATATGGAACAATAAATAAAATATTTGGTGTAGTTTACATCATCAATCTAATACACTCTAAAACTTATTTGGTTATAAATTTTTGACCCTTAAATTATATATATATATATATATATATATATATATATATATATATATATATATATACATGTATGCATGTATGCATGCATGCATGCATGCATACGTACGTACATACATACATATATAATTATATATAGATGCTATGATAGGTACTATATAAAATTAGTGGGCAACGGGTGGAGTAAAAATAAGGAATTGCTTATAATAAATATTTAATGTGATTAGATACAATGTAATTGTTATTGGAAACTCCGACAGTATTTACATACATGTACTTAAAAGTTGGTATCCTGACATTAAAAGATGCAAACTCAATGTGCTCAGTCAGAATAAAATGTGTTCAGTTATGTTTGTTAATGGTTTGACAATGTAAATTCTAATCTGCTGTCAAAGTGTTGCTTAAACATTTCACTACCTGTAATTCTGGGGGTTTTTTTTTTATATTATATTTATACCATCTCCTATTAATGAGCCATAAATTTGCAAGTGCATTTGAAGAAATCATTCAGCTCTCATAGTGAAGCCATTGATGCCTCTGGGTGCCACTCATGTTTCGTTAGCTTTCCCCATTCCCCATTGTTTATAAGTGTCCACTTGTTTCTGTCAGTTGCGCTATATAAAATACTGAGCTGTCCAACACTGCCTTTTACCATCACCTAAAATTCCAGTCTCCTTACAGAAAATTCCATTAATTCTGCCTGCACGCCTGCTGACTTGTTAGTGGTATGGTCCACACTGCTTGCCACTCATTTAAGACTTTTGATTTCAGAACCTGCAGCCTGTTTTTATAACAGAACAGGATGACCACTATTATTGCAAGATTCGTCATTTTGATGTATGATCGCACAAGTACCTATAGTGACAATAGCCGATGATTAATGTTATTATAGGTGTTAAAACTGTATTGATATAGTTTATATTTTATGAGATATTGAGTAAAATAGCTTGTGGATGGTGGCCATCTTGGATTTCAAGATGACAGCCATATATTTGATGTCACCATTGGATTCTTAGACCCCTGAAATGTCAGTCTAGGTGTTAAATCTGTATTGATATCTTTACTACTAAATGAGATATTGAGCAAAATAGCAATCTAATTAAAGTTAGCTTCACTATTACATGTGGATCTAACAGCAGCCCATTGGAGCTCATGTCCAGTTGACCTTTCATTCGACCAATCAAAACCTTACTTGCAAAATCATGCGAGTGATTTGACAAGAATTTGAAAACATTCGGGATTATGCTGAGGGTATACGAAATGATTCGGGAGAATTACGAAGTATGCCGAAAACTAATTTCAATATAAAATTTTATATAAAATTTGTTTCAAGACAAAAAAAAACCTGTGATGGTATAGCCATAAAATCTGTTTATACTAGTATACAATCCAGAGTTTATTACTACACTTTCCCCCCTGTTTTTTTCAGTGTTGAAATAGACCAACAAGGTCGCCTATTGCATAAATAGTCTCGCCCGATATTTATAGAATTTGTATGCTCCCAAATAACGCTATAAAAGGTGAAGTGTAATTGGTCGATATTTAAATTGTTATTTATAAATAAAATGTCACCTGGACATGAGAGTGCACGCAATGCTATTAGATCTACTGGCGGACCCAGTAGAGCTGTTAATCAGGTTGGCAAAATAGCATGTGGACGGCGACCATCTTTGATTTCAAGATGGCAGCCACAATTTGCAAACACTTCTGTCACCACTGGATTCCTAGTCCCCTAACATGTGGGTATAGGCATTTCAACTCTCTCGATATGTGTATTAGTTCAAGATGGCAGCCATACAGGGTGCAATTTCCAGTGGGCCCTGGACTAAATATCCTTGTATTGGGTTAATCTAACCATTTGCCAATGTTCATGCTTTCACAAAAAAGTGCACAATTGATCAGCTAAGTCGCTCCACTACTAGCATGGATAGTAAACATACTGTAAGGTTATTCACATATATTTGATTACAAAATAAAAACATTACATACAATTTAGACATCTACTGATCATTTAGATAATGGATTAATCTATCACATATAGTGTCTACATAAGGTGTTTACTTAGCTGAAATATACATTAGTTAACAAATATGTAAATTAATATAACATCTTTTGGGAAAAGTACCCTTGGTGGACGATAATGTACCCTCGGTAGTTGGGTACTGTAAAATCCATCCTACTGAAATCTTAAGTGTCTCATTTTCCTAGAACTATCCCTAGCACTGACAGTAAACATACATGTACCATAAGGTTATTCACATATATTTTTAAATAATAATAATAATAATTTCTTTTAATTTGGAAATGTACTCTGATCATTTAGATAATGGATTAATCCATGATATACATATTTAATTGTCATGTCTACATTATAAGGTGTTTACTTAGCTGAAATATACATTAGCCAACATATATGTAATGTAATATACCATGTTAAAGGAAAAGTACCCTCAGTGGATGATATCCATGTACCTTCGGTAGTTAGGTACAGTAAAATTCACCCTTTTGAAATGTTAAGGATCTCCTTTTCTGAAAACTACTTCTGACATATATAGTAAATATGCAGTAAGGTTATTCATATCTATTTATTTAAAAAAAAGAAAAAAAGAAAAAGAATTACATATGAAAAGATAATCTACCCTGATCAGTTAAATAACAGATTAGGCCATCACATTCATATTGAATTGTCATGTCTACATTAGACAGTGTTTACGTAGCTGAAATATACATTAGCCAACATATGTGTAATGTAATATAAAACTACCCTCGGTGGATGATATCCATATACCCTCAGTAGTTAAGTACCATAAAATCCACCCTTTTGAAATGTTACGTGTCTGTTTTTCTGAAAACTACCACTGACATCGGTAGTAAACATACAGTAAGATTATTCACATCTACTTAAAAAATAATAATATAATTTTAATGGAAATGTAAATGCAAATATGTAATAAAATGGAAATCTATGCTGATCAGTTAGATAGTTGATGAATAATTCATATTCATATTTAATTTTCAGTGTCTACATAAATAGGAGGGGCCGGACGTAGCCCACTGGTAAAGCATGGTCGGTCTAGGATCGATTCATTTTTATTGGACCATTGTGCTATTTCTTATTACAGCCAGTGCACCACCACTGGTACATGTATATCAAAAGCCGTGGTATGGTTCATATAAAAGATTACCTGCTACTAATGAAAAAATATAGTGGGTTTCCTCTCTAAGACTATATGTCAGAATTACCAAATGTTTGACATCCAATGAATCAATGTGCTCTAGTGGTGTCGTTAAACAAAAAACAAAACACTGTTTACTTATACATATGCATTTCACACACGCACACATTTATTTCAACTTATTTCCGTGCTTATATCCAATTAAGGTTCAAGCTCGCTGTCTTGGGCACACACCTCAGCTATCTGGGCTGTCTGTCCAGGACAGTGGGTTAATTGTTAGTTGGTTAATGGTCCTTAAGAACTTGCTATGGGCTGGAGCCGTTACGGGGTTGCGAACCCTGTACACACCAGCCTGTAGTCCGATGGCTTAACCACTGCGCTACCGAGGCCGGTTACACACACACACACACACACACACACACACAGGCACACGCACGTATGTATGTGTGTATGTATGTATGTATGTATGTATGTATGTATGTATGTATGTATGCATGTATGTATGCATGTATGTATGCATATGTATATTAAAGGTAAATGAACCTTCAGTGGTACTTTATTCAAATATATTTAATAAAAATCATATTTTAAAAAATAAAGAAACAGAAATCTACTCTGATCACTTAGATAATTGATTAATTTTGTGTCTACAAAAGTAGATTTTTACTTTGAGAAAATAGACAGCCAAGAAGTGTGTAATTTATTAACTACATCAGTGGATGACTTCATGTGTACTTGGTAGTGAGATAATGTATTTATAATCCAACCTACTGAAATCTTAAATTTATAATTTTCCAAAAACCTACCGTAACTACTGTTGTGTTGTTGTTATTATTATTATTTAGGACAATTGTTATTACAAATAATTATAATTAAAAGTAGTGGACAACATTTTTCTAATCGGTTAGACCTGTACTCAATTATACAGTAATTATTTTAAATTATATATTCTGTAGTTGTTGAATGATTTTTGTTGTTGTTGTTTGTTTATTTGTTTATGAAATTAAGTTGTACAGACATTCATTGCAATTTTGACGTTTAGATAACCGTAACGACTGGTGTAAAATTCATCAAAATATCGGCGGGATTATCCCACAGAAGATTAATTGATTGATTGAATGTTTGTTTAACGACACCCCAGCACAAAAATACATATCGGCTATTGGGTGTCACAAATGGTAGCCCACAGAAGAAGAGTAGGAAAACAACAAACAACGACATTGATATACGCTACATAACATTCAATTACACAATTTATTAACCACACTGTATATTATCAAATACTTGTTACATTAATATCTACAGTTGGAATAATTTATATATATACACCAGAACATTACTCGATGTCGTAAAATCTCGATGTCGATCAAACCGTTTGCTCGTGAATATTCAGTAGACTCTCACTGGCTGACGACTCTCAGTGTCTACGATTTAGTCTCTCCTTTTGTAATGACTTCTTCTTCTTTTTAATAATCATCCACAATATACAACACTGAATTGCCCTGAAAATCCATTTCTGGGCATCTTTGTTTATAAGTTTTTGGAAAGAATGTTTGTTTTGGTTAACGACACCACTAGAGCACATTGATTTATCAAACATTTGTTAAACATTTGATATTTCTGACATATTTTTTTAGAAAGGAAACCTGCTACATTGTTCCATTAGTAGCAAGGGATCTTTTATATGCACCAGCGGACGAACAGGATAGCACATACCATGGCCTTTGGTATACCAGTCGTGGCACACTGGCTCGAATGAGAAATAGTTTAGTGGGCCCACCAACGGGGATCAATCCCAAGCTGGCCGCACATCAAGCATTACCACTAGGCTACGTCCCAACCACAAATGCTGTCAGAAATTGATGACAAAATTTACCTGAAAAACACTGAAACAGCAAAGTAAATTTTTTATAGTGAAATATAATGTGATAAACCCCATTTTAAAACCGGACGTCCCATAATGGTGCCAGATTGAATCTCATTATGAGTAAGGGCCCCATTTTGAAAAAAAAATGAGAAAAAGGCACGTCTATGACACTATGTACACCGTTTCAAAATAATTAGTAGTTATGTCATTTCTTTTTACGTTCAGTATTAACAGTAAACTGTTGCACGGTCGTAGACCGAATCCGACTACAACAATCCTCCAGTTATGTATCCCGACATGCTTTAGTAGAAACAAAATGGTGGATATTTGTTGACAGTCGCGACGAAGAGAAACATTTACAATTTTATGCTACTTTTATGCATTATGCGATCTTGGAATAATGGTAGAATGAAGTCTATATACAAAGGTTTACATTTATTTTTTCAATAATGAAGTTGCATGATTATAAGAATCCAGAAAGTTAAATATCTCTGTCAGTAACATGCTTGAACACATCATGATTCATGATCAACTTCGGATCAAGTTCAACTTGTCATGGGCGATCAGATTGACAAAGATCAAGTGATCAGCACTGCCAGTTATAGTCAGATCTAGCTTATATTTTTGTTTTCTGTTCAAATAAATGGAATGTTTAAACAATTTTGTATATTTTCGAGGTGGAGGGCGAGATCTAGTTCATGGCATGATCAGAATCATGGTGTAGTCCGAAGGCGAAGGGACTTAATTTAGAATATGTGGTTCTTCTACATCTGAACTTTGTTACATATCTTATATGTAGCTTGTATTCGAAACTTGTGGAACCATGTTTCAAACGTTTCTCAACCGAAATAGTGAACAAATGGACACACAAACCAAAAATGTGTAACCTACCTTACTCGCTAAATCCCGATTGAAGTACTTGTGTCATTATTAACAAAATAAATCTTCCAATGACAAAAGTCCCCTGCCATTTTAAATATGCTTACATAGAGAGAAGCAACTTGCCATGCACGTTAAGAAAAGTATTTGCAACATGCCCCGTTCACTAGTTCATGGTGTAGAGCTTGGGTCGAACCTGAAGGATCCACACCACACACACACAGTGGACAAATTTTGTTAGCTTTTTCCACCCATCCCAACCAGTGTTCAACGACTGGTTTGTCAAAGTATGTGGTCTGTGGGAAAGTGCATGTAAAAGATTCCTTGCTGCTAATGAAAAATAACAGCAGGTTTCTTCTGAAGATGTATGTTAGAATGTTTTTAATGTTTGATATCACAGTATTATGAAAAAAACGTGAACCATAAACCGGTCTATTTATATCTGACTTGCTTTTAAAAAATCTGCATACGATTGAACCTAAAACAAGTGAACAAATGAGTAAGAGACAAGTAGACAATCAAAATATTTGTGTACCCGATTGCCATTTTGCACTGTGCACACTATATTAAATGGCGTGTAATGTTAAACAAACCTAATAAACAAATGTTTTACACTGCTGTCATTGTCAAAGTCTTATCTGCTTCGCAGATTCATTGCATAAGAGTTTTGGTGACATGTGACTCGCGTCACTCTTGAAAACAATAGCCCGTTTTATGAGAGTAGCTGAAGAATGTCAGCATTAGACCTCGACATGCATTTAATCTCATCACAACAGAAAATGGCATGGATATGGATATTTGTTGGTTGATTTTAACAATAAAGTGAACAAGGTAAAACATTTCATCAAGGGATCATGCAACATGGGATCTTTTATATGCACCATCTTGTAGACAGGATAGCACATACCACGGCCTTTGATGTACCAGTCGTGGTGCACTGGCTGGAGCAAGAAATAGCCCAGTGGGCCCACTGATATGGATCGATCCCAAACCGACCGCGCATCAAGCGAGTGCTTTACCACTGGGCTACATCTCACCTGCATTTGACATCAGATTTACTTCTATATATAACACAGAGAGTGTTTTTGACCAAGCTGACCACATCACATTTGTGTGATATTTAACAGGCAAACTCACCATGTTTTACCAACTATTCCACTAGTTAAGTAACAAACTGAAATAATACTATTGCTCAATATATATACATACGTTATGCAGCTTACAGACAACTTAAATTTAGTAGAATATTGCTGTATAGTGCATGCTAACTAATGTTTGGTTTAATCATTAGCATGCGTACATCTCTTTAAATTTAACATTATGAACTATTAGTCTCTTGTTTAGCCTTGCTATATTTGCTAAACTTTTATGCTTGCTAACATTTTTTGATTGACAGTATGAATGTGACCTCAAACTACATGTAATAACCAATATTTTCCAGGATTTCCCATATTTAAGCCCCAAGCTTAAATGCAAAAAATACCACCTTGGAGAAAATAAAATTTTATCTGAAATTAGGCCCAGGGCTTAAAGTTAAAAAGTTGACCCCAAAAAATTATATTATAATAAAGATAAAAGGTGCAACTTAATATAGTATCAGAGCACATAATAATTATTGTTCCTAACAATTAACCTTTAGGCTTATAGTCACAAACATGAAAAATATGTTTCAATATCAGAGTAGGTAGCTAGCAGTTATTAATTTGACTTTCAGTTGAGGAGGGGCAGTGCATGCATGCATTCTAGTTACCTCGGTTTCTTAGTTGAGGAAAGAGAAGAGGTGAATGCTTCTGATGCCTATTAATGTCAATGTTTGTGTAGGGTTATTTTAAAGAAACTGTCATGAATTTGCAGCCATTTTTAAGATGTCAACTAACAGAGACATTTTAATGACTATAATTACATATTAAATAAAACATTTGTGTAACATATATCAGTGGCTGTGTATATTAAGTAAATGTTTCTGTATAACATATCGGTGGCTGTATATCAAGTGTGTTTCTGGTCGTCCTAGTGTTTGTACTAACTCAAACTACAGTTTATCAAGTGTGTTTCTGGTCGTGATAGTGTTTGTACTAACTCAAACTACAGTTTATCTCCCAATCACGGCTAGCTCTGGCACTCGCTAAATTCGCTAATTGCAAATTTTGAAAGCAGTTGGCAAATTTTATTTTCATTTGACGAAATTATTTTATGTGATAATTGACATGATGTTTACTTCATGTGTAATTTTGCTAAATTAGCTAAGGATTCTTGATGAAGTGTGTACCAGCACATTACAATTTTAATATCGAGATATTTATTTATGTAAACATATTTGATATTGATTAATTGGAATGTGTTTTATATTTTTTAATAAATATTTATTTATTTATTTTGTATCATATTTAAATGTAACAGTAAGGAAATATGACATGAATTTGTAACTATGGTAATTCATCTTTAATTGAAGTACATTTAATATTTGTCGTTAGGTGTACATTTGTTTTCTATTGTTAATAGTTAAATGTAACAGTAAGGAAATATGACATGAATTTGTAACTATGGTAATTCATCTTTAATTGAAGTATATTTAATATTTGTCGTTATCGTTAGGTGTACATTTGTTTTCTATTGTTAATAGTAAATACGATATATCATTTTTTGTAACCTAGGGGAAAGTCCTGATGTAAAATATTATCCGAATTTAGGCCCATGGGCTTAAATACGGTAAAATTTCCCATTGGCTTCATTTCTAGTGTGCTTAAATACAGGAAATACTCACATACACACGCACACGCACGCACACACAAACACAAGAATAATGTAAACTTGTCTAAACATGGAAATGTTTTAGTTCACTAATCACCAAGTATATTATTTCAGTAGTGTCAGTTATTTTTCTTCTTTTTTGTTTACAGAAATTTGATATTCATGATGGCGTTTAATGCTGGCAGCAAGATAATGATTAATGACCAGCTGATCCTTGAAGAGGATTACGATGAAAACTATCAACCTTCAGAGGCGGGTGAGTCGGTCATACAGTTTTGTTGTATCCGTGTAGTAACAATATCAACCTTCAGAGGCGGGTGAGTCGGTCATACAGTTTTGTTGTATCCGTGTAGTAACAATATCAACCTTCAGAGGCGGGTGAGTCAGTCATACGGTTTTATTGTATCCGTGTAGTAACAATATCAACCTTCAGAGGCGGGTGAGTCGGTCATACGGTTTTATTGTATCCGTGTAGTAACAATATCAACCTTCAGAGGCGGGCGAGTCGGTCATACAGTTTTGTTGTATCCGTGTAGTAACAATATCAACCTTCAGAGGCGGGTGAGTCGGTCATACGGTTTTGTTGTATCCATGTTGTAACAATACTATGTGATAGTAGCATGAATCTAACCAGCAATCCTTGACTGGTACATCAAAGGCTGTGGTATGTACTGTCTTGTTTATATGGGAAAATGCAATTAAAATATCCCTTGCTGGTTTTTTTGGTAAGATTAGCCTATGTTAGCAACCACCAGCGATTAGCACAGTTCATGGTAGCAAATAGCCATATCGTCCTGGTCAGGATTTCTTCAAAATTCCATTGTGGGTAAGCACACCACCTGGTGGTTGTGGTGGTCATTACCTATGTGGCAGTCATGGTTTTTATTCTCCTTCTCCACCCCTGTTTCTGTCTCTGTCCATCTCACCCCCCGACTTCTCTGTCCCTTGCCCTCTTTACACCAAGCAATAGTAGTTAACAATGTGCTGATGTTTTGTAAAACAAACATTCCTTTCCTTTCCAATATGATAGTCCTTGAGGCCATGCTTAAAACATTATCTACTAAGTACTATAGACTGAGGTTCATAAGTTGGATAAATTCACTATGTATATAAAGGGATGTGTTGCTACATGTATGCCTCCACCCCCCCCCCCCCCCCCCCCCCCCCCCCAACCCTTTCCTGTCCTAGACGGAGGAACTGGTTGAGGCTGGCACTTGTGCCCTGGACAGGTGTGCACTACAACAGCTTGCTCTCATTGTGCACGTTAAACAATTTTCCATTCCATACATGTACGTGGAAGGTGTAGGCTATGTGACAACAGCAGATTTTTCTCACTCTCTAGCTGGATCAAGTGCCTTTCAGGCTTTCTGTCAGAGGGTAAAACGAGTATGGTGCCATACCCAATTTTTTGTGCAGATTTTGACAGATCTTAACCCTAACCCTAACACTAAACCTAACCTATTTTCTTTCTGGAGGATGCCCCCAATACCCTCTGTCGACTGCAGTTGCATTCACAACACACATTGTAAATATTCAATTCCATAGCACCATACTCAAAAATGTCTTTCTGGCAGAAACCCTGCCTTTATCTTATCACTTGTTTGGTGTTGATTTGTAACTAGTAATTCATTATTTGTTGTTCTTTTCAGAGATCCTTGAATATGCCAACGTCCTGGGCATTGACCCAATGGCCGAGCCACACCTGATGTGGATTGCTCGAGAAGGATTCAATGCTCCTCTCCCAGAAAACTGGAAACCATGGTTAGTTGGTGTTACATTGATTATCTTATATGCACACTTGACAGAAAATACCTTCTTTTTTTGTGGAAATGTATAGATCATAACTAGAAGCAGAAGCCGCATAATGGGGTGGTATGGAGGTTCTGTATTTGAACACCTGAAATTCTTAATTTACTTACAGGAGCATACTGAAACTGAAGATTATTTTTTTCAAGAATGTACAAAGTCCCATTGGGCCCTCAAATTTCCACCTTCCAGGCCATCACACATACAGTATCAATAACCCTCCTCACTTTGAAATTCACTCTGTGGGCCCTCAAATTTCCACCTCCCAGGCCATCACACATACAGTGTCAGTAACCCTCCTCACATTGAAATTCACTCTGTGGGCCCTCAAATTTCCATCCCCCAGGCCATCACACATACAGTGTCAATAACCCTCCTCACATTGAAATTCACTCTGTGGGCCCTCAAATTTCCATCCCCCAGGCCATCACACATACAGTGTCAATAACCCTCCTCACATTGAAATTCACTCTGTGGGCCCTCAAATTTCCATCCCCCAGGCCATCACACATACAGTGTCAATAACCCTCCTCACATTGAAATTCACTCTGTGGGCCCTCAAATTTCCATCCCCCAGGCCATCACACATACAGTGTCAATAACCCTCCTCACATTGAAATTCACTCTGTGGGCCCTCAAATTCATCCCCCAGTCACATATACAGTGTCAATAACCCTCCTCAATTGAAATTCACTCTGTGGGCCCTCAAATTCATCCCCCAGGCCATCACACATACAGTGTCAATAACCCTCCTCACATTGAAATTCACTCTGTGGGCCCTCAAATTCATCCCCCAGGCCATCACACATACAGTGTCAATAACCCTCCTCACATTGAAATTCACTCTGTGGGCCCTCAAATTCATCCCCCAGGCCATCACACATACAGTGTCAATAACCCTCCTCACATTGAAATTCACTCTGTGGGCCCTCAAATTTCCATCCCCCAGGCCATCACACATACAGTGTCAATAACCCTCCTCACATTGAAATTCACTCTGTGGGCCCTCAAATTTCCATCCCCCAGGCCATCACACATACAGTGTCAATAACCCTCCTCACATTGAAATTCACTCTGTGGGCCCTCAAATTTCCATCCCCCAGGCCATCACACATACAGTGTCAATAACCCTCCTCACATTGAAATTCACTCTGTGGGCCCTCAAATTTCCATCCCCCAGGCCATCACACATACAGTGTCAATAACCCTCCTCACATTGAAATTCACTCTGTGGGCCCTCAAATTTCCATCCCCCAGGCCATCACACATACAGTGTCAGAAATTCACTCTGTGGGCCCTCAAATTTCCATCCCCCAGGCCATCACACATACAGTGTCAATAACCCTCCTCACATTGAAATTCACTCTGTGGGCCCTCAAATTTCCATCCCCCAGTGCCATCACACATACAGTGTCAATAACCCTCCTCACATTGAAATTCACTCTGTGGGCCCTCAAATTTCCATCCCCCAGGCCATCACACATACAGTGTCAATAACCCTCCTCACATTGAAATTCACTCTGTGGGCCCTCAAATTTCCATCCCCCAGGCCATCACACATACAGTGTCAATAACCCTCCTCACATTGAAATTCACTCTGTGGGCCCTCAAATTTCCAATCCCCCAGGCATCCCCCAGGCCATCACACATACAGTGTCAATAACCCTCCTCACATTGAAATTCACTCTGTGGGCCCTCAAATTCATCCCCCAGGCCATCACACATACAGTGTCAATAACCCTCCTCACATTGAAATTCACTCTGTGGGCCCTCAAATTCATCCCCCAGGCCATCACACATACAGTGTCAATAACCCTCCTCACATTGAAATTCACTCTGTGGGCCCTCAAATTCATCCCCCAGGCCATCACACATACAGTGTCAATAACCCTCCTCACATTGAAATTCACTCTGTGGGCCCTCAAATTCATCCCCCAGGCCATCACACATACAGTGTCAATAACCCTCCTCACATTGAAATTCACTCTGTGGGCCCTCAAATTCATCCCCCAGGCCATCACACATACAGTGTCAATAACCCTCCTCACATTGAAATTCACTCTGTGGGCCCTCAAATTCATCCCCCAGGCCATCACACATACAGTGTCAATAACCCTCCTCACATTGAAATTCACTCTGTGGGCCCTCAAATTCATCCCCCAGGCCATCACACATACAGTGTCAATAACCCTCCTCACATTGAAATTCACTCTGTGGGCCCTCAAATTCATCCCCCAGGCCATCACTCATACAGTGTCAATAACCCTCCTCACATTGAAATTCACTCTGTGGGCCCTCAAATTCATCCCCCAGGCCATCACACATACAGTGTCAATAACCCTCCTCACATTGAAATTCACTCTGTGGGCCCTCAAATTCATCCCCCAGGCCATCACTCATACAGTGTCAATAACCCTCCTCACATTGAAATTCACTCTGTGGGCCCTCAAATTCATCCCCCAGGCCATCACTCATACAGTGTCAATAACCCTCCTCACATTGAAATTCACTCTGTGGGCCCTCAAATTCATCCCCCAGGCCATCACTCATACAGTGTCAATAACCCTCCTCACATTGAAATTCACTCTGTGGGCCCTCAAATTCATCCCCCAGGCCATCACTCATACAGTGTCAATAACCCTCCTCACATTGAAATTCACTCTGTGGGCCCTCAAATTTCCACCTCCCAGGCCATCACTCATACAGTGTCAATAACCCTCCTCACATTGAAATTCACTCTGTGGGCCCTCAAATTCATCCCCCAGGCCATCACTCATACAGTGTCAATAACCCTCCTCACATTGAAATTCACTCTGTGGGCCCTCAAATTTCCACCTCCCAGGCCATCACTCATACAGTGTCAATAACCCTCCTCACTTTGAAATTCACTCTGTGGGCCCTCAAATTCATCCCCCAGGCCATCACTCATACAGTGTCAATAACCCTCCTCACATTGAAATTCACTCTGTGGGCCCTCAAATTCATCCCCCAGGCCATCACTCATACAGTGTCAATAACCCTCCTCACATTGAAATTCACTCTGTGGGCCCTCAAATTCATCCCCCAGGCCATCACTCATACAGTGTCAATAACCCTCCTCACATTGAAATTCACTCTGTGGGCCCTCAAATTCATCCCCCAGGCCATCACTCATACAGTGTCAATAACCCTCCTCACATTGAAATTCACTCTGTGGGCCCTCAAATTCATCCCCCAGGCCATCACTCATACAGTGTCAATAACCCTCCTCACATTGAAATTCACTCTGTGGGCCCTCAAATTCATCCCCCAGGCCATCACTCATACAGTGTCAATAACCCTCCTCACATTGAAATTCACTCTGTGGGCCCTCAAATTCATCCCCCAGGCCATCACTCATACAGTGTCAATAACCCTCCTCACATTGAAATTCACTCTGTGGGCCCTCAAATTCATCCCCCAGGCCATCACTCATACAGTGTCAATAACCCTCCTCACATTGAAATTCACTCTGTGGGCCCTCAAATTCATCCCCCAGGCCATCACTCATACAGTGTCAATAACCCTCCTCACATTGAAATTCACTCTGTGGGCCCTCAAATTCATCCCCCAGGCCATCACTCATACAGTGTCAATAACCCTCCTCACATTGAAATTCACTCTGTGGGCCCTCAAATTCATCCCCCAGGCCATCACTCATACAGTGTCAATAACCCTCCTCACATTGAAATTCACTCTGTGGGCCCTTTGAGGTACACACTCATAATCAACTGTAGCCAAATTTATGTTGAGCAGCCACCAAAGTTCTGTCAAAGTTGGCCTCTTAAAGGAATGCTTAAGCAAGGCTTTTGAACTGGTATGCATATTCAACAATATATTTTATTGCTTATCAACAAATATAATCTTATATTTCATTTGTAAAATGGTTAAATGTGATGACTGTTATATATATTTTTCAAAAAAAAATAGGGGAACCTGAAATATTAATGTTAATATCAACTATTAGACCGAACATACGTTTTGACCATAAACATCGTAGTAAAGAACGTTCAAGTCTGTTTATCAACACACTGAAACACATTCCATAGTTTGCACATGCATCACGCAGTTGCCCCGTACACGTGTGTGGGGTGTCATTCTCAATTTTGACAATTTCTAGGAAGGTCCATTAATCACTGTGGAACATCATTTCTGTCAGTCTTTTTCATTCTGTTGATCATCAGTTTTTATTGTTTTGTTTTTAGTCATTTTTATTGTTTAAATTTGCGATTTACTGATAAAAAATGTCAACTTTCAAATTTCACTTCTGACCCCAATCGTCCTTCAAAATCTTTGGTGGTCATAAAACCTACTGTAATACTAAACTACTGGTTTTAATGTTTGCGCAATTAATTCACTATTATCATATAACCATTCCCCACAGCTAATATACCTTACAATTTTGACAATTGTAAATTCTTATTAGAGTTCCCCTACTTTTTTTGAAGAGTATATAATGGGCACAGCCATTTTGTTCCATTCCCTCTAACAAGCCGGTGGTTACCTAATACTTAACGCGTAACGTCAGGAATGAGTCTTAGAACTAGAGAAACAAATGTACCTGGTTTTTGCATTATGCATGTATTACAATGTTCTGTAATAATATCCATCCCAGTAAGCCAGCAATAAGTATATATTATTTTTCAATACAAACTAAACCACTATTATCAAAGTAGCTACAGAACAAGTCAAATAATTGTACCATGTTTTGTCCATGCATTAACTTACGTACTGAAATGATACACGGAGTGTTTTCTTAGTTAATTGGTCTATTCTGTTAGTTGCATCTACCTTATTGGCAGGTGTATATTTGATAGATACCCAGACGAGCCAATTAATTACTGCTGTCTAGACACAAAAATGCATACCGGTATTGTGTAATAACCTGTTGCCCCTAAAATGGTAATGGACATGGTTTATTACTGTAAATAGTTATGTAAAACTATTGATTAAGTAGACTTTCCCATCTAAAATCACAAAACTGACCAATTACGTAGTCCTAGAGAGAAAAAATTTATCACTTGGGTATCATGGGTTGTGTTTTTTGCTCCCAGTGTAGCATGCCAATAGGCCTAATAGTGTACATTTTTCCTTTGGATTATTTAACAGAGAAAAATACTATAAGTCCATTTTGTTTCATTAATGCAACTTGAAATATATTTAATTAAATAGTTTATTATATTATCACGTCATTTATTTTGTTTTACAAGTCAGGTTGATCAAAGAGAAGCGCCTTGTCGTAAATTACTGCTTTTGTTTATACTGTGCATACAGGAGTTGGTCGGAGCTGACGTCACTTCGCCCCAAGCTAGAGTACCAGAATAATCACGTTTTTCATTTGTTAGAGTGTCAGTATGTGTTGGTGGTCCGGGTGTGCATCTTTCCAACACATAAGGCACTTGTTTGAGTTTATTTTCCTTTTAAGACAGGTGGCTGTTTAATATAGGTTACTTTTCACTACATTAAATGAATTGAGAGAATTAAAAGATGGCTGCCTTTCTCTACGTTTTCTCTGCTAATGAAGGAAACTGTCAGTTATAAGATAATTGTCCTCCCCCACTCTCCACCACCCTCCACAACCACTACCCTTGAATGTATTACCATTTCTTCATGACTGGTGTGTCAAAGGCTGTGATATGTATCATCCTTTTTTGTAAAAATGCAGTGCATTTCAGTCATGTGATGGCAGTAGATTTCTTCTTGCATTTCACTTTAAAAATGATCCGAAGTTTGGACACGTTAAATGCAAGGTAACATGGGTTTAAACAAACTAAATTTGTTATAGCACCATTCTTTACATGCCTGTTCATCTGTTCCCAGTTGATGCAAATACTCTTTAATGGCCACTTACTAAAAATGATGTGCTGGGGTGTGATTAAAGAAAACATTGTGTTGCTTTCAGTCAAGACCCGAGTGAGGATATCTACTATTTCAACTTCGCCACAGGAGAAAGCACCTGGGACCATCCGTGTGATGAGTTCTACAAAAACATGGTCAGCGAGGAACGGCGGAAACTGGCTCTGGGTCAAAACAAATCAGGTATGAAGATACGTCAAGAATATTTACTAGAACTGGCTCTCAATCAGAACACACCGGCCTCAGTGGTGTCGTGGTTAGGACTCGGTCTACAGGCTGGTAGGTACTGGGTTCAGATCCCAGTTGAGGCATGGGATTTTTAATCCAGATACCGACTCCAAACCCTGAGTGAGTGCTCCGCAAGGCTCAATGGGTAGGTCTAAACCACTTACACCAACCAGTGATCCATAACTGGTTCAACAAAGACCATGGTTTGTGCTATCCTGCCTGTGGGAAGCGCAAATAAAAGATCCCTTGCTGCTAATCAGAAAGAGTAGCCCATGTAGTGGCGACAGCGGGTTTCCTCTAAAAAATCTGTGTGGTCCTTAACCATATGTCTGACGCCATATAACCGTAAATAAAATGTGTTGAATGCGTCGTTAAATAAAACATTTCTTTCTTTCAATCAGAACAAATCAGGTACGAAGATATGTTAAGAATTAATATTTACTAGAACTGGCTCTCAATCAGAACGAATCAGGTACGAAGATATGTCAAGAATTAATATTTACTAGAACTGGCTCTCAATCAGAATGAATCAGGTACGAAGATATGTCAAGAATTAATATTTACTAGAACTGGCTCTCAATCGGAACGAATCAGGTACGAAGATACGTCAAGAATTAATATTTACTAGAACTGGCTCTCAATCAGAACAAATCGGGTATGAAGATACGTCAAGAATTAATATTTACTAGAACTGGCTCTCAATCAGAACAAATCGGGTATGAAGATACGTCAAGAATTAATATTTACTAGAACTGGCTCTCAATCAGAACAAATCGGGTATGAAGATACGTCAAGAATTAATATTTACTAGAACTGGCTCTCAATCAGAACAAATCGGGTATGAATATATGTCAAGAATTAATATTTACTAGAACTGACTCAATCAGAACAAATCGGGTATGAAGATACGTCAAGAATTAATATTTACTAGAACTGGCTCTCAATCAGAGCAAATCAGGTATGAAGATACGTCAAGAATTAATATTTAACTAGAACTGGCTCTCAATCAGAACAAATCAGGTACAAATTACGTCAAGAATTAATATTTAACTAGAACTGGCTCTCAGTCAGAACGAATCAGGTACGAAGATATGTCAAGAATTAATATTTACTAGAACTGGCTCTCAATCAGAACGAATCAGGTATGAAGATATGTCAAGAATTAATATTTACTAGAACTGGCTCTCAATCAGAACAAATCGGGTATGAAGATACGTCAAGAATTAATATTTACTAGTCATAAAATATGTCAGAAATTAATATTTACTAAAAAATTAAATACATCAGAAATTAATATTTAATAAAAATGATTCTCGTTCCAACCAGTGCATCACAACTGGACAAAGGTCGTGGTATGTGCTTTCCTGTCTGGGAAAGTGCATATAAAAGATCCCTTGCTGCTAATGGAAAAATGTAGCACGTTTTCTCTGATGACTATGAGTCAGAATTGTCAAATGTTTGACTTCCAATAGTCGATGATTAATTATTCAATGTGTTCCAGTAGTGTTGTTAAACAAAACAAACTTTAACTTTAATAAAAATGAAATATGTCAGAAATTAATATTTAATAAAAAATTATTGTTTTTTCTACCAATAAAATTTATCAAGTTCCACATGACACACCTAAATGTTACCTCTGGCTGGTGATCTTTTGCTAATTGCTTGTATTGGAACTAGAGAATGTACCAATAGGATTCGAACCTACTGCGTATTGGATACATCATTCATCTCCAGTTATCCAGGATCACATGTACATGTACTACTGATTTTTTATATGAGAAAACAAATCTTTAGTAATCTCACTTGGTAGTAGATTTTAATCTTAATTTTAACTTTCTCTGTCTTTGATTAATTTCTGATATATGTATATATATACAGAACTTCACATACGTTCTTTTCGCTTCCTATTTATTGCACAAGTTTATTTTGCGCAAGAATACGTACCACGAGACCGCGTAGCGGTCGAATGGTATGTTCTTTCGCAAAATAAACGAGTGCAATAAATAGAAAGCGAAAACAACGTATGTATGTGAAGTTCTGTATTTATTACATACTTTCTTTTATGTTTTACAAAAATGGTTTTTAATTTAACGTCATTACAACACTTTGTTAAATCTATGATCAAAAGTCCTTTCAAGGATTCATTTAACATTAAGAATCATACTCTGCGGCAGCCTTGTGTAATGTTTCAAATACAATGTGACGTCATTTGTAAATCATATATGATGTCAGTAAATAAAAGGCGCTAACTGCAGTAAAAAGAAAAATGGAATTCTCCATTTAAAAGTTCCGGTCCAGATTGCACATATGTACGATACAGAATGAATTTATTACACGGTTTCAAAAGGCCTTTATCACTATAGTAAGATTGAATAGGTATGTAATATTTTTTTTTATCTCATTGGGTTTTTCGTTTTTGTCTGTTTTCAGCTACACCCAAAAAGGAAGCCCGAAAGAAAAAGGAGAAAGCTGAAAAATCTTCAAATTTAAAGGTTCATTTATAGTTTAAAAAACAATACAAAGAGACATGAACCTAGATTTATTTATTTTAAATAACTTTAAATACATTGTTTTAATTGTTTTAATAATATGCTTGCATGAGTAAATACATGTATTTGTCTTTGTCAGCCTGTAACTACAGAACTGTCTCTTTGAAATAAAATAAAATAAAAGTATTAAGAGTTAGACATGAACAATCTAGTGTGTGAATAGTTGTCAGAAAGTAGTTTCAGTTGTTTTTAAATATACAGGTAACAATACGCTATAAGACATGAGACTGCAATAAGTTACTGTGCTGCACTCAAGTACGGTGTTTTGTACTAAAGAGACATTCTCAATTTCCTCTCTAAGCCTTTTTTATGATTAAAAGTACATGCTACATTTAAGTACATTTTAAAAATCTTTTAATATGAATATCTGTATATCCAGTTTGTTTTTGGTCATCCTAATGTTTATAGTAGCTCAAAGTTAATTTCATTCTCAGTAATTTTCACCAGAAACCCTTAGATATTGTAATCAAGAAAATATTATATTGTAATTAGTACTGTCCAAAAATTTCTATGAGCTTAAATCAAAACAAGAGTGACCACAAAATCCAGAATGTTTTTTTTTAATTTTGTTTGTTTGAACAGCATCTGGGCCCACTGAAGGCCGAACAGAGCAAGGGCATCCCGTCAGTCCACCGCGCAGGGAAGCTGGGGCCACTCAAGTCTTCTGATGGTCTGGCCGGGTCGTCCAGTCTAGGGCCAGTCCGCGGGTCAGTGGGGTCTAGCCAGCCGGTAACTTACAATTCATGATACGTTTTACTTATTACAGAATAACACAGAACCTACACACCACACACAGCTTAATACAACAGTGGGGTCCAGCCAGCCAGTAACTTACAATTCATGATACGTTTTACTTATTACAGAATAACACAGAACCTACACACCACACACAGCTTAATACAACAGTGAGGTCCAGCCAGCCGGTAACTCACAATTCATGATACGTTTTACTTATTACAGAATAACACAGAACCTACACACCACATACAGCTTAATACAACAGTGAGGTCCAGCCAGCTGGTAACAATTCATGATATGTTTTACTTGTCACAGAAACTACAGAACATACAGCTTACATACTTGCTTAGTCCTTTTCGAGTCCACTGGCACACAAGGCAGAAACAAGGGTCCTCCACTTTATCCTATCTGCATCCTGCTTTGTAGCCGGGCCCCAACTTATGTGTAGTTGTTTTATTTCTTTGTCTGCAGTTTTCTGCCAGGTTTGTTTGGGCCAACCATGTTTCCTCTTTCCTTCTGGTGTCCATCTCAGTGCAGTTTTGGAGATGCTGTCATCTTTCTTAGGCCATGGCCGATCCATGTCCATCTTCTATACAGCTTAACACAACAGTATTTCTATTTGTTTTGGGTACATTTTCTACAACAGTATGTAAGAATCTATCTGCAAAAAAGTTATATTCTGCATAAGTTATTTCTGTTTGTGTTAAAGTGTAAATGGCAGTTTTGATTGGAAGATTGATTATAAACCATCTGAATAAGACATTTTGTTTTGATTTTCACTTAGATCCGCTCCAGTATGAACACAACAACTGGATCGATGCAGTCCAACAAGAGTATAAACATCACCAGTAGCATGAGTCTGCCTATATACTCGACAGACCTTGAACAAGAGGTGTGTTCCTTACTCTAGCATTATACTAGTATTAAAATAACAGTAAACATGATTTACTTTCATTACATTAGAAGTTTGAACACTCCCAGTGGCTTGATTCTGCAGCATCACTCTGATATAACGATAGCACATTTATAAACATTGCTAGGGCTCGGTTTAGGAAGGAGCGAGCTGCCACTTCTATTTAGGACAACTAAATGCCAACATTGTCCCTGTCATATTGAAAACAAATTTTGAGTTCGAAAGTCTTGGCACCTTTTTCATGTCCTGTCCATCTGTCACAAAATCTTGTTTGGATCGCTGTAATACACTGAACACCAAAAGAACCATGGATATAATTTCCGGCTGTAACATTTACTACTAGATCGGAGAAATCTAGTCTTGAAACTGAGACGGGACTTGGTCAATCATGTATCCTGGAATTGTAGGATATTAAACAAGCTTCCGTTTCATACATTGTTTATGTCCCGAGTGAAATAACTTTGAGTTATTATGAGCTTTAGCAAGTAACAATGAAAATTAGTTCATTAAGGGACATAAACACGATATGATTTGGTAGTGAGTTTAATATCCTATTTATTACCCACAAACCAATCTTAATTTATATCACTCATCTCATTTAATTGACATTCCTGTTGGGCTGTAGTGCGCCAGTTGATATCATCATGTTACGTCGAAGTGTTACGACCCACTTGACATTCTAGTGGGACGTATCACTTTGATATGTACTAAGATATTTTTAACCATATGGGTAATAAAACTTATATATTTTCTTTCAGGGCCACGCGGATGAGCGTCCGAAGAGAATACCCGACTTCGAAGCCCAAGACATCGCAGCGCTAGGATACGAGGTATTAACCCTGGCTTTAGCAAGTGTGAAATATTTCAGGATTTTAACCTACAATGGTTTCATTCAATTATCAATTATGGCAAGTCCCATGCTTTTCTCATCATCCTGGTGTTCATACTGGTTCAAAATTAATTTCATATCAAAATGAAAAAGTACATTCCTCTCAAACTAGGGTCAGTCGCTACAGTATGTTTTTCATCAACAAGAGACTGTTTATAGTAGCTCATTTTTATACCAATAATACTATTGTTTTAGCTTTTATAAAAATATTGTTTGTAACCGATAACCCCTGATATTGTTTGTAACCGATAACCCCTGATATTGTTTGTGACCGATATCCCCTGATATTGTTTGTAACCGATAACCCCTGATATTGTTTGTGACCGATATCCCCTGATATTGTTTGTAACCGATAACCCCTGATATTGTTTGTAACCGATAACCCCTGATATTGTTTGTAACCGATATCCACTGATATTGTTTGTGACCGGTAACCCCTGATATTGTTTGTAACCGGTAACCCCTGATATTGTTTGTAACCAATAACCCCTGATATTGTTTGTGTGGTAGCTTGTTTTTGAATGTGATGTTTCTCGTTGCAGGATTCCGAGGGCAATGTGGACAGAGATTCTAACTCTAACTCGGACAATGACAGTTACCACAAAGATGTGGTGAGTTCAGTTAGGACTGCTATGAAATGTGACGTTTCATCCATGTATCCCATCTCATCCTTCTGTCCATTCATCCATCCATCCTTCCGTCCATTCATTCATGTGTCCATCCATTCATCCAATTATCCTTTTATCCATCCATTTGTTCATCCATATATCCATTCATCCATCCAATCGTACATTCATTCATCCATCCATTAGTTCATTCATCCATCTATCCATCCATTCATTCATCCATGTATTCATTCATCCATCCATTAGTCACATGTATCTTACAGGGGCGGGATGTAACCCAGTGGTCAAGTGCATCAATCCCCGTTGGTGGGCCCATTGGGCTATTTCTCGTTCCAGCAAGTGCACCATGACTGGTATATCAGAGGTTGTGGTATGTGCTATCCTGTCTGTGGGATGGTGCATATAAAAAATCCCTTGCTACTAATGGAAAAATGTAGCAGGTTTCCTCTCTGAGACTCAAAATTACCAAATGTTTGACATCCAATAGCTGATGATGAATAAATGAATGTGCTCTAGTGGTGTTATTAAACAAAACAAACTTTAACTTTATCTTTTAGTTCATGTATCCATTCATCCATCCATGTATCCATTCATCCATTCATCCATCCATTAGTCCATTCATTCATACATGTATCCATCCATTTAATCGTCCATCTATCCATGTATTTTATCCATTCATCCATGTATCCATTCATCCATCCATTAGTCCATCCATTTATCCATCCATTAGTCCATCCATTTATCCATTCATCTATGTATCCATTCATCCATTCATTGATCCATCCATGTATCCATTCATCCATCCATTCATTGATCCATCAATGTTTCCATTCATCCATCCATTAGTCCATTCATCCATCCATCGATGTGTCCATCCATCCATCCATCCATCCATCCATCCATCCATCCATCCATCCATCCATTCATCCATCCATTCATGTATCCATTCATCCATCCATCCATTCATGTATCCATTCATTCATCCATGTATCCATTCATCCATCCATCCATGTATCTATTCATCAATCCATCTATGTATCCATTCATCCATCCATTCATGTATCCATTCATCTATCCATTTATACATTCATCCATCCATTTATTCATGTATCCATTCATCCATCTGTTCATCCATGTATCCATTCATACATGTATCTATTCATCTATGGATCCAGTCATCCATCCATCCATCCATACATTCATGTTTCTGTCTTTCATCTATCCATCTATGTTTGTATGTGATTATTATATTTGTTGTGTTTTTAGGATTTTGGAATTAGCAAGAATCTGTCGGAGTTGTTGTTGACGGACATGAAGAATGTTGATGAAGAAGCCTTGCGGGGATCCTTGGAAAAGGTCAGCTTTCAGTTTCTCTATGTGGGGAAGAAACGCAATGTGTTTGGTATCTTGTTTAGTGTAGCTTACCAGCTGACTGCTACATCTTCATGTGCTTGTGTGGTCACAGCATTAGGTATCATTCTCTGTTAATGATCTTCTGCTAAGTGAAAGTTGTTTAAATATATTTTCTATATATATTTTGATCCATCATCAAAATCCACTGGATGCTACAACTTGTAATTTTGCTTTTCCCATTATACAAACTAGCATTATACTACATTGTATAGTCATATATTATTATATTTTTCCAAACTTCATTTGAATGAACTGTGAATTTACTTCATTCTGCATGTGGAATACAATCATATATACAGTCCTGATAACTGTACTGTAATATACTAATATGAGTTACGCTGTATACATGTAGCGTGATATCGCCACACTGTGTGTCACATACGTTGTTATACAGCCCTGAGGATGGTATTGCTGTATTTCACAGTAGTCTTAAGTTGTACATTGTTACTCGCCTCACTCGTGAGATATTTTCGGGAGCGTCCCTGATTTTTAAAAACTGAATTCTCTTTATAAAGCACTATATAATCAAAGAGCGGGATTTAGCCCAGTGGTAAAGCCGATAATTACGATGATTAATAAATCAGTGTGCTCTAGTGGTGTCGTTAAACAAAACAAACTTCTTTCTAAAACAAATGAATTTCGGTGTAATATTTGATGTGAGTTATGTTTAAAATGAATGGTTTTGTTTTGTTTTGCTTTACTAAAATTAGATGTATTATTGTAGATTATTTTGTTATAACTATGTGTAATATATATTCTTATCCAGCTTTACCAAGGAGCGGTCGTTCGGGTATAAATGTTTAACTTTGTCTACAATGCACATGGGTTCCCTGGGTTTTAATCGGTGTGACACTGTTTGCGCTTGTTATATAATTTTTTATTGCACCCTGCTTTATAAACACACTTAGATCTTATCGGAAAACATTTAAGAAATTTAATTTAAAAATTAGCCAAATCCTTTTCATGGAACAATACATCAACTGAATTATGCTAACATTATTTGAGTTTCTTATTAAAATCATTTTTCCATACACTGTCATTGACAACTTTTATCACTGTTTTTAACATCTTCATATTATAACATCTTCATATTATAAAGTGGCTATTTTATGTTTGTATCCAATACAATTTGGATTTCGCCAAATTATCTGTTAAATTAAAAACAATTGCAGAATTTTGGTTACTTTTTTAACAAAATAGCAATTATTACATGAAATTATTTTGCCAACTTAAAATAAAATTTGCTTCTTTTCTTATAATTTGCAATTGACAAATTTGGCGAGTGCCAGAGGTAGCCCAGCAATATTTTTTAAAACCATCTTTCATATTTGGTTTTATATCTTCTCGTCCGTTGTCTTAAAACCATCTTCCATATTTGGTTTTATATCTTCTCGTCCGTTGTCTTAAAACCATCTTTCATATTTGGTTTTATATCTTCTCGTCCGTTGTCTTAAAACCATCTTCCATATTTGGTTTTATATCTTCTCGTCTGTTGTCTTAAAACCATCTTCCATATTTGGTTTTATATCTTCTCGTCCGTTGTCTCAAAACCATCTTCCATATTTGGTTTCATATCTTCTCGTCCGTTGTCTCAAAACCATCTTCCATATTTGGTTTCATATCTTCTCGTCCGTTGTCTCAAAACCATCTTCCATATTTGGTTTCATATCTTCTCGTCCGTTGTCTCAAAACCATCTTCCATATTTGGTTTCATATCTTCTCGTCCGTTGTCTCAAAACCATCTTCCATATTTGGTTTCATATCTTCTCGTCCGTTGTCTCAAAACCATCTTCCATATTTGGTTTCATATCTTCTCGTCCGTTGTCTCAAAACCATCTTCCATATTTGGTTTCATATCTTCTCGTCCGTTGTCTCAAAACCATCTTCCATATTTGGTTTTATATCTTCTCATCCGTTAAGATGGTAAGTATTGCAGGCTACAAATATAGCAAGATTTCGTGATCCAGCAAACCCAAGATTTTGGTTTGGAAGTGCAAGATTATGAGATGGCATCCCAGAACATCTAGATTATAGTTGTTCATGATTCCAACTGAATATGTAAAAAAATCCCCAAATCCATTACTTGATCCACACTTCTGCCCTTTTAGCATACAGTTTGAAAATTAAGTGCACTGTCACAATAAAATCACTGTTTGCATTAACTCACATTCACAATGTTTGCATGTTAATCTGTTAAAACCAGGTTTGCTTCATAATTTACTGAATGAGAGTGTTCAAGATCGTTTCACAACTTACAGTATGCATGTGTATTACTTGATTCATTTGTGTCACTGTGCTGTGAGTTATTAACCTATCATTCTTATATTGTAAATCATTATTAATAATAAAATTTTAAATAAAGTAAGATTTACAGTATACATTTTTAACATTCATTCATTATTCATTTTGACACCCTATAGCTGATGTATTTTTCATGCTGGGGTGTCGTTAAACATCTATTCTATTCTATTCATTATTCATATATATATATACTGTTTCAACAAAATGTTTGTATTGACTAGTTCATTCACTGACTGACATTTATTTCTTTTTGTACTGGACTGGGGTGTTGTTAAACATTCATTCATTCATAATTTAATTTTTGATCTTAGTCAGTATATTTTCAGGGATGATCCAAGGGTTCATTTAGCCCTGTGCAACTTCAGACATTCATAGATTCTATAATGACTGCTAAATATTTAACTTGTTTATATTAAAAATAGAGATGGAAGAACTGTGTTAATTTTAGTGATACTTAAAAACTGTTCGTCTGATTGTTCTTTGATGAAAAGCTTACAGTAACGCATACTTTTCAAAACCCTGCAGAGTTTTCTACATTGTTTTTTTAATATTATTTTCATCTATGAAAACTCCCAAGAAGACCATTCAAGTAGACCTGTGTTATTCCAATCTAAGCTCCATTATTGTTTTTACGTTGCCCTGTGAACAAGTATATATAAAATATAGTTTTACCCAACTTAGACGTATTTGGTAGCCTGTCTGACTTTGTGTCTCAATTATCACTTTCTCTTCATGTACCTTAACCTGACCTCACAACTTACTGCATTTCTTCTTTTACCCATGGGTGGAACTCAACTCAGCAGCAGCCAATCAAAAATATTTCATTGTGTTGATGCATCTTAGACAAACCATTTCTGTTTAATAGTAAAACAATGTACTTCATAATCAGGTACATTATATATCTTGGGAGCTAGTGCATGTCTTTCTATCAGTGGAAGACAGGAATGTAGGTGTGAGCCACTGACAGTGATTGTCTGTATATTTTAACAGGATTCACAGTCGCTCAAGTCCACAGGTCGAGATGAGTCCGCTTTGAGTCCTCTCGACTTCACCGACGACGACCGTAAACGCAAGGCCGAAAAGCTTGCTGATGCTGCCAGCAGGTTGGTTGTCATTTATTACACAGTACTTCCGACCCTTCTATTAATTTAAAGTGACAGACCCTATTTTTTAAAAACACTATGACCTATGTTTCACAGTTGGAGCCGTTTCTGATCATTGAAATCAGACATTACTTACATTTTGTTGTTTATATAGACTTGAAAAAGTCTGTATTGTACAGACGAAATGTCAAGTTTTAACTTTGTGTTGTGTTTTTTAAAAGTGGATGGTTTTAGACAAAGACTTTAGGTTTTAAATTTTATTGTTTAAAATATCCATTTCCTTGCAACCAAGGTGTTTATGGTCATCCTGGTGTTTGTAATGCCACGAAATGTATTTTGTCATAATTCTAAAAATACACATGCGTCTGAGAAGTAACAGTTGTGGAGATGAGCTGTAGTGTATTTTTAATAATGTATTTCCCCGTATCATCATCACAGACTCTTGTTTCACCCTATTGCATCTTTATTTGGGTGTGTTACAAGTTTGTAGATTAACCAAACTTAGTGTCTTGTTTTAACGGGTTCAAACTGGGGTCCGCCACTTTAAAGTTTACAACGGTCACAGATAACATCTAACTACTGAAGTTGAAAATATATGGCTGACTGTAAACACAATAATTATAATGGGTCGTGCACTGTACAATGTGAACCATAAAGGAGAGTATGTTAATAATGTAAAGTTTTGTTTTTGTTGCAGACGGGTTGAGCTGAAGGATGAGGAGACAAAGACTCGCTCACAGAATGACAAAGTTCTGACTGAGTTGAAGAAACGGCTTGGAAGAGAGCTGGAGAATGAGAAGTTAGAGCTCTTGGAGGTAAAATGGTCGTTAGACATGTACAAGCTTAGTGTAACTAAAGTACTTTGTGGGGGCATCCCAGCGGTAAAGTGCTCACTTGATGCGTGGTCGGTGTGGGACCCATCTCCGTCGGTGGGCCTATTGGGCTATTTCTCGTTCTAGCCAGTGCACCATGACTGGTATATCAAAGACCGTGGTATGTGCTATCGTGTCTGTCGGATGGTACATATAAAAGATCTATTGCTATTAATGGAAAAATGTAGCAGGTTTCCTCTCTAAGACTATATATAAAAATTACCAAATGTTTGACATCCAATATCCGATGATTAATAAATCAGTGTGCTCTAGTGGTGTCATTAAACAAAACAAACTATAGGTACTTTGTGACAATTAGACATGTACATCCTTAAGGGATGTAGCACTTACCTGATATATGATAAGTGACAGGTTCAATCACCTTCACCTTGAGTTTGTGTATGTGCAATGTGTATATATACTCTTCAAAAAAAGAAACGCAAAAGGGTACAAATTGGTTATAACTCCGATTTTATGTTTCCTACCGGTTCATGCTTTGTGAATATAAGGTCATTGCATGTCCCAAACACATTCCCACGGTTACATTCGATAAAACGCAGCTACTGTACAATAAAGTTCCAAAATGTGAATATTCGCAAAAACGCAGCCACGTGCAAACCATGTCACCACTGCACGTGCGTTGTCTGCACGTGCAACATGAACACCGACAGTATAAAAGTGCAGGGTGTTCGCTTGCCTGGCCTCTGTATCTGGCCGACAGTTGACAATCCAGGACATGCCACGTCTCAGTGAACCGCAGAGAAACAATGCCATCGGCCGACTAGACGCAGGCGAATCCAGAACGGCCGTTGCCAGGGCATTCCATGTGTCCCCAAGCACCATCTCCAGACTGTGGGACCGTTACCAGCAACATGGATCAACACGTGACCTCCCTAGATCCGGTCGACCACGGGTCACTACCCCCGGGCAGGACCGCTACATCCGGGTACGCCACCTTCGGGAACGATTGACTACTGCCACCTCCACAGCCGCAGCAATACCAGGTTTGCGCAGGATATCCGACCAGACTGTACGGAACCGCCTACGTGAGGTAGGAATTCGTGCCAGACGTCCAGTTCGAGGTGTCATCTTAACACCACAACACCGTCGACTCCGACTGCAGTGGTGCCAGATTCATCGACAATGGCCTCAACTGCGATGGAGACAGGTGTGGTTCAGTGACGAGTCCCGATTTCTGCTCCGACGTCATGATGGAAGATGTCGCGTGTATAGGCGTCGTGGTGAACGTTATGCGGCAAACTGCGTGCAGGAAGTGGACAGATTCGGCGGGGGTAGTGTCATGGTGTGGGCAGCCATCTCACACACTGGCAGAACTGACCTGGTCCACGTGCAGGGCAACCTGAATGCACAGGGCTACATTGACCAGATCCTCCGGCCACACATCGTTCCAGTTATGGCCAACGCCAACGCAGTGTTCCAACATGACAACGCCAGGCCTCACACAGCACGTCTCACAACGGCTTTCCTACAGAACAACAACATTAATGTCCTTCCTTGGCCATCGATATCACCGGATTTGAACCCAATTGAGCATCTATGGGACGAGTTGGACCGACGCCTCCGACAGCGACAACCACAGCCCCAGACCCTGCCCGAGCTGGCAGCAGCCTTGCAGGCCGAGTGGGCCACCATCCCCCGGGACGTCATCCGTACTCTGGTTGCTTCAATGGGCAGGCGGTGCCAGGCAGTTGTCAACACACGCGGAGGCCACACCCGGTATTGACTCCAGATGACCTTGACCTTGGTGGTGTGTCCTATCACTTACTCACAATGGACTAGAGTGAATTGTGAACAATCCTGCAACATTTGGTAATTATCGGACTCACCATTCAATAATTAAATCAATTCTCCAAATGTTACGACAATGTGGTTTTGCGTTTCTTCTTTTGAAGAGTATATATATATATATATATCTATAAATAAAGAACAGGATAATGCTGATATCCTACGTCATTAACCAGTTATCATCTTTATCCTGCAGAGCATAAAAATTAAGGAGAAAAGCTATTATTTCTGTTATTTTAGCTACATTGTAAGATGACCTAGAGGTCAGATGAGTTGTAATGTAGCTGTATGTGTGATGTCATACGAGTGATGTCAAAAGTCATGATCTGCTAGTATATGTTTATGACTTATGTTTCAGAATAAATAAAGCAGTTTTGGGTAGCTCTTGTTAACAGTGTCTGGTTTTCTTAACAGGAGAAATCAACAAAACTTCGGAAAATTAAAAGTGAAATGAAGCAGGAACAAGTTGAGGCTGAGCGTAAACTGCGGGCCGAACGGGAAGGGAGTATTAGGTGAGTCACAGAAAGAGACAGTAACAGTAGAACTGATCACAGTTGCAGTGCTCTCACGTTTACTTCTCATAATGATTACAGGCAGAGACACAAAGTAAAACAGGTGTAATATTATCAACAATATCTTGTTCACATAAAACATTTTTTTTTTTTTTATCTGTTTATTTAAAAAGATGTTACTAAACAATATTAAGTACAAATAAAAATAAAAAAAATAAAAAAAATTAATTTATTTATTTATTTTATTATTTTATTATTATTATTATTGTATTTATTTATTTATTTATTATTATTATTGTTGTATTTATTTATTTATTTATTTTATTATTTTATTATTATTATTATTGTATTTATTTATTTATTTTATTATTTTATTATTATTATTATTGTATTTATTTATTTATTTATTATTTTATTATTTATTTTATTATTTATTTATTTTATTAATGTATCAACAAATTTATTTATTTATAAAGATGTTGCTGAACAGCCAAGGGTTGTTATACATTAAAATGTGATTATTATATATTTGTTAAATCGACACTATACTGAACCCTTTTAAGAGTAATATTAATTTTCAAGATATTTTTTGTCATTCTAAATAATATTCTGAACAAATGAGTGGAGTTTTATTCCTTTTTCATTAAATGTGACAACTGATGAGTAATGCATTATTTCAAGTCTGCTGTTTCATGCCTTGCTCATTTTAGCTAGGAGATAATTGTGCTAGAACTTAAAAACTATTTTTAGTGGCATAGCTTTTTTATTTTAGAGATAGTATATACTTGTACAATTACTGTAATTCTGATTTAACATTTCCATGTTGCAGTTTATCTAGACTAATGCCATTTTACTTTGAGGCTGTTATTGCTTACTGTAGTTCAAAATGACAAAACAATACTGTGTGAATTGATTGCAATTGTTTCTACACACACACAGTGTTCACACTAACTCTAGATTTTAAATGTTATTGAATTTTAAAAATAGTAGAAATAAATCAACATTTTCTTGTTTGCATTTTTAATTATTGTGCCTGAAATTGGAATACACAATGTACACCATGTAGAATCTTGGAATTTTTATCTAACATTTTCATTTTCTAACACTTGACTAGACCAGGTAGCTCTGCTAGAAATTAATCCAAACAAGCCATCTAATAAAACATGGAATATTTGTGAGGAAATCTTTAGTGGGGGTGGAATCTAGGGAATAGCTGTATGATGGCTAGAAAAATATCATGAACACAATTTACTGAGTGATACATGAGATATGAAGGATTTATAGCCACTGAAAAAGTTGAAAACAATTTTTTAAAACAATGTGTGTGTGTTTCTCTATTCAGCTACTTTCATACACTTAAAAAGAAATTATTAATTAATTGCAGATTTGTTAGTGTAGCAGGATCGAAACTCCTCGGTTGACCCATCCTCTAATTGGGGGTTTTCTTGTCACAATCAGTGCCCGACATTTGGTAATCAAATGCCATGGCATGTGCTGTCCTGTTTGTGGGAAAAGTGCATGTAAAAGATTTCTTGTGTACATGTGACTTTTCTCTGAAGACCACGGGTGGAAATTACAAAATGTTTATCATCCAATAGCCGATGATTAATGAATATCTCTAAAGGTGTCGTTAACAAAACATACTTTAACTTTTGACAAAATATATTATATGTACCCAGTAGCAGATTAAACTATAAGAAAAAAGGCATACATTTCTGTATATAGGGGATCACATAGCTTTAATTGTGTGAGAGTGATTTGGCTAGGGATTTTCAAAGCTATCTTAGTGCTAAAAAATGGTAAAACCATCGTAGGCTATGACAGCACAATTACCATGGTTTATGATTTTTGTTTACGATTTCGTAGGACAAGATTATTTCACAAATATGTGCCTTTGTTGTCTGTGTTTACTTTGACTTGATGTTCTCACACCACATGCAATCAATCACTAACAAACAGAGAGCTGGAGGAAAGGCTAAAAGAAGAGGCAGAAAGTCGGCTGTCGAAACTTAACGATGGGACGAGTGACGAGATCAAAACCTTGCGAGAAGAGTGTGAGAGAAAGGAACACGAGGAGAAATCAAAACTGTGGTATGCTCTTGCATGGGAGAAGGAATTTATCAAATTATTTTGTGTTTTATTTTAATAAATGTACGTTTTGTGATATTTGGGTTTATACATGTATAATTTAATTTTATGATCCTTTTTAGTTTTCAGTAATAATGAATTTAGTAATGCTTTTAGATATGTAGCTTGAGCATGCATGCTTTAGAGAACTAGATGTTTGTTTTATACTATTAACTTTCTTTTCTTTTTAAAAAAATCTAAAACAGAAATGTTTATTTTTTATTGAGCCAGGTTTTGTTTCGATTTGTTTTATTTTTTGCATATTTTATTACTAATTAAATGACTAACCTGAAATGTATGAAAAGCATTTTAATTTCACTATTGTGTCACAAGAAACTTGAAGTTTGATTTTACATTAATTGTTTTGTGTTGTCATGTTTGTCAAATAATATCTGATAGCCAGACCAGTGGTACCACTGATGCTAGTAGTGAACATAAAACTCAGTTTTACTTTCATTACAATAATAATTAAATTTCCATGACATTCATTACAATTTAACATCATCCCATTGGTCTAACTATAGCAACGCGAGTTTGTTCATTTCTCTATGAATGTAAAAAAAATGCTGTCAGGGAACTTCATACCTGACGTCACTTTATATTGGTAGTTTGTCTTACTGAGCGTTATTGTTGGTGAACCAAAAAATAATTCAAAATAAAATATGAACTTTTGGTGTTATTATTAGTAAGTATATTTGAAATTTAATTATAAGTATTGTCTGTTATTTTTTTTACATTCATCTGGGTATGAACAAAAACAATTACCTGCAAACTTCTGTGAGAATGGCTTTGCCGATTCACACAGTTTGCGGATTATTTTTTGGGATCCATACCCAGATGAATGTAAAAAGAAATAGGACAATCTTAAAATAGATGTATAGTTAGCAATAGGACAATGGCATGTTGATTTACATATAACTGGCACATCTCAGACACCAACTTGTAATGTGCATTGCATATATTATAATTAATAAATTTTTCTTAAAAGAATTTCACAATATTTGTCATTTAGTCATTTTATTAAATAGTTACTCTCATTATAGATTTTTATTTTATTGTGTGAAAACTGAATTGGACATGAATTGAAATATATTTCATTTGGTAAATAAATTTAAGAAAACATTTTGCACCACATATTACATGTAGATATCAGCCTTTATGCAGGAGCATGAAATACATTCTGACCCTAGTACTATATGTTATCTGTGTATTTAGGAAATACATTCTGAACTTAGTAACATATGTTACTTATATATTTAGGAAATACATTCTGAACTTAGTAACATATGTTACCTGTATATTTAGGAAATATTTTTTCTGAACCTAGTAACATATGTTACCTGTGTATTTAGGAAATACATTCTGAACGTAGTAACATATGTTACCTGTGTATTTAGGAAATACGTTCTGAACCTAGCAACATATGTTACCTGTATATTTAGGAAATACATTCTGAACCTAGTAACATATGTTACCTGTGTATTTAGGAAATACATTCTGAACCTAGTAACATATGTTACTTCTGTATTTAGGAAATACGTTCTGAACCTAGTAACATATGTTACCTGAATATTTAGGAAATACGTTCTAAACCTAGTAACATATGTTACCTGTGTATTTAGGAAATACATTCTGAACCTAGTGACATATGTTACCTGTGTATTTAGGAAATACATTCTGAACGTAGTAACATGTTACCTGTGTATTTAGTAGTAACATATGTTACCTGTATATTTAGGAAATACATTCTTAACCTAGTAACATATGTTACCTGTATGTTTAGGAAATACATTCTGAACGTAGTAACATATGTTGCCTGTGTATTTAGGAAATACGTTCTGAACCTAGTAACATATGTTACCTGTGTATATAGGAAATACATTCTGAACGTAGTAACATATGTTACCTGTGTATTTAGTAGTAACATGTTACCTGTATATTTAGGAAATACATTCTTAACCTAGTAACATATGTTACCTGTGTATTTAGGAAATACGTTCTGAACCTAGTAACATATGTTACCTGTATATTTAGGAAATACATTCTGAACCTAGTAACATATGTTACCTGTGTATTTAGGAAATACGTTCTGAACCTAGTAACATATGTTACCTGTGTAGTTAGGAAATACGTTCTGAACCTAGTAACATATGTTACCTGTATATTTAGGAAATACGTTCTGAACCTAGTAACATATGTTACCTGTGTATTTAGGAAATACATTCTGAACCTAGTAACATATGTTACTTCTGTATTTAGGAAATACGTTCTGAACCTAGTGACATATGTTACCTGAATATTTAGGAAATACGTTCTGAACCTAGTGACATATGTTACCTGTGTATTTAGGAAATACATTCTGAACCTAGTGACATATGTTACCTGTGTATTTAGGAAATACATTCTGAACCTAGTAACATATGTTACCTGTGTATTTAGTAGTAACATATGTTACCTGTGTATTTAGGAAATACATTCTGAACCTAGTGACATATGTTACCTGTGTATTTAGGAAATACATTCTGAACGTAGTAACATGTTACCTGTGTATTTAGTAGTAACATATGTTACCTGTATATTTAGGAAATACATTCTTAACCTAGTAACATATGTTACCTGTATGTTTAGGAAATACATTCTGAACGTAGTAACATATGTTGCCTGTGTATTTAGGAAATACATTCTGAACCTAGTAACATATGTTACCTGTGTATATAGGAAATACATTCTGAACGTAGTAACATATGTTACCTGTGTATTTAGTAGTAACATGTTACCTGTATATTTAGGAAATACATTCTTAACCTAGTAACATATGTTACCTGTGTATTTAGGAAATACGTTCTGAACCTAGTAACATATGTTACCTGTATATTTAGGAAATACATTCTGAACCTAGTAACATATGTTACCTGTGTATTTAGGAAATACGTTCTGAACCTAGTAACATATGTTACCTGTGTAGTTAGGAAATACGTTCTGAACCTAGTAACATATGTTACCTGTATATTTAGGAAATACGTTCTGAACCTAGTAACATATGTTACCTGTGTATATAGGAAATACATTCTGAACGTAGTAACATATGTTACCTGTGTATTTAGTAGTAACATGTTACCTGTATATTTAGGAAATACATTCTTAACCTAGTAACATATGTTACCTGTGTATTTAGGAAATACGTTCTGAACCTAGTAACATATGTTACCTGTATATTTAGGAAATACATTCTGAACCTAGTAACATATGTTACCTGTGTATTTAGGAAATACGTTCTGAACCTAGTAACATATGTTACCTGTGTAGTTAGGAAATACGTTCTGAACCTAGTAACATATGTTACCTGTATATTTAGGAAATACGTTCTGAACCTAGTAACATATGTTACCTGTGTATTTAGGAAATACATTCTGAACCTAGTAACATATGTTACTTCTGTATTTAGGAAATACGTTCTGAACCTAGTAACATATGTTACCTGAATATTTAGGAAATATGTTCTGAACCTAGTGACATATGTTACCTGTGTATTTAGGAAATACATTCTGAACCTAGTGACATATGTTACCTGTGTATTTAGGAAATACATTCTGAACCTAGTAACATATGTTACCTGTGTATTTAGTAGTAACATATGTTACCTGTATATTTAGGAAATACATTCTTAACCTAGTAACATATGTTACCTGTGTATTTAGGAAATACGTTCTGAACCTAGTAACATATGTTACCTGTGTATTTAGGAAATACGTTCTGAACCTAGTAACATATGTTACCTGTATATTTAGGGATGAAATGAATCGAAACCTGGAGAAACTGCGAGAAGAAGTCCGTTCGCTGACGGCCGAAGAACAGAATAAATTACAGGACGAGAAGAGAAAAGCTCTTGACAGAATAAACCAGCAGGTTTGTAGAATCAGCAAAACTTTGGTTACTTACAGTAGGAGGTCAAATAAAATAAACATTATGTCTGGTAACTCTTGTACAAGTTATGGTAAAACATAGACATGGTAATGGCAAATTTATAAAGATTACAATTCCCCAAATGAAAAAAAGTTTGTTTTGTTTAATGACACCACTAGGGCACATTGATTAATTAATCATCGGTTATTGGATGTCAAACATTTGGTAAATCTAACACGTAGTCATCAAAGGAAACACACTACATTTTTCATATGCAGCAAGGGATCTTTTATATGTACTTTCCCACAGACAGGGTAGCACATACCACAACCTTTATTCAGTTGTGGTGCACTGGTTGGAACGAGAAAACCCCCATTCAGTTGAATGGATCCACCCAGGTGGTTCAGTCCTGCGACACAAGCACTTCAAGCAAGCACTCAACCGACCGGTAAAGTCATCCCCTTCCACAAATGAATGCTGTGCGATGCACACACACGTACTCTTGAGAACACACACAAACTAGATTCCTCTCTGATTAATGTTATTATGAATGCTGTGCGATGCACACACATGTACTCTTGAGAACACACACAAACTAGATTCCTCTCTGATTAATGTTATTATGAATGCTGTCCGATGCACACACACGTACTCATGAGAACACACACAAACTAGATTCCTCTCTGATTAATGTTATTATGAATGCTGTCCGATGCACACACACGTACTCATGAGAACACACACAAACTAGATTCCTCTCTGATTAATGTTATTATGAATGCTGTGCGATGCACACACACATACTCATGAGAACACACACAAACTAGATTCCTCTCTGATTAATGTTATTATGAATGCTGTCCGATGCACACACACGTACTCATGAGAACACACACAAACTAGATTTCTCTTTGATTAATGTTATTATGAATGCTCATTACACACAGAAATATATAGGTTATCGATGTTCCTTGAACATAGTTTTAGATCAACAGTAATGTGTTTGTGCTACCAAGATGGACTACAAATATTGCACACCAGATTTATCTGTCAGTCATGTGTTTTCTCGCAGTGACAATAAGGATGAGAGTACTGATTTTGTTATGGGAACTTATGATTTTTATGACAGGACTACTGATTTTGTTATGGGAACTTATGATTTTTATGACAGGACTAGTGATTTTGTTATGGGAACTTATGATTTTTATGACAGGACTACTGATTTTGTTATGGGAACTTATGATTTTTATGACAGGACTACTGATTTTGTTATGGGAACTTATGATTTTTATGACAGGACTACTGATTTTGTTATGGGAACTTATGATTTTTATGACAGGACTAGTGATTTTGTTATGGGAACTTATGATTTTTATGACAGGACTAGTGATTTTGTTATGGGGAATTGTTAATTTTGTTAGGGAACTACTGAGTTTGGTATGGGAACTAGTGAGTTTGTTATGGGCACTAGTGAATTTATGGGAACTAGTGGTTTTGTTGTGGGGGCTGCTGGTTTTGTTATGTGAACTAGTGATTTTGTTATGGGGACTATTGATTTTGGGGGAGGAACTAGCGGTTTATTTATGGGGACTACTGATATCAAATAGTGATTTTACGGGAACTTGTGAATTTGTTATGGGAACTTGTGATTTTGTTATGGGGACTAGTGGTTTTGTTATGGGGACTAGTGATTTGTTATGGGGACTAGTAATTTTGTTATGGGGACTAGTGGTTTATTTATGGGGACTACTGATATCAAATAATGATTTTACGGGAACTTGTGAATTTGTTATGGGAACTTGTGATTTTGTTATGGGGACTAGTGGTTTTGTTATGGGGACTAGTGATTTGTTATGGGAACTAGTGATTTTATTATTGGGATGGGAACTTGTGATTTACTTTTGGGGACTACTAACCTTTCTAGGCTTCTAGTCACCTGGGAAAGTGAAAATATTTTGTAACTTTTTGTCATATTGTAATTGAAACATTTAATATGTAAGAATTGTTGTGTGTGATGTTCTCACTTGAGAATTGTTGTGTGATGGTTCCACGTGTTTGATCTGCAGGTTTCTGATGCTATATCTGGAGAGCGACGGAGACTGGAGGACGAACAGACAAGGCAGATTGAGAAACTGAAGAGTGGCCACGCCCAGGAGTTAGAGGACACTGAGAACCGTCTGGAGAAGAAACACAGAAACATGCTGGACGCGATGAGGGCGGAGATGGAGGAACGACACAAGAAGGTAAGGGAATCACTGGAGGAGAAACACAGAGACAGAGATGGAGGAACGACACAAGAAGGTAAGGGAATCACTGGAGAAGAGACACGCTCGACACGATGAAAGCAGATGGAGTAACGACACAGGAAGGTAAGGGAATCACTGGAGAAGAGACACGCTCGACACGATGAGGGCGGAGATGGAGTAACGACACAGGAAGGTAAGGGAATCACTGGAGAAGAAACACAGAGACATGTTTGGCTCGATGAGGGCAGAGATGGAGGAACGACACAGGAAGGTAAGGGAATTACTGGAGAAGAAACACAGAGACATGTTTGGCTCGATGAGGGCAGAGATGGAGGAATGTAACGCAATCAGTCACCAACTGGAGGTTAGGACAATGTATTTTGTGAACACTTAGGTTTAGTTAGGTTCTGTACAAAACCAGTTTTGGTTTCCTGTGCGTTGGAATTCTTCTATTATATATCTGATGAACAGAAATTATTTTATTTATTCATGTTCAGGTTAGTTTTTTAAGTGAACAAAGCCAACTTACTTCATTTTATCTGTGGAAAAGAGTAAATCTTTACACAGGAATGTTGTTTTCTAATTTTTTTGTTTTGTCTTAATTCCAACACAAGGTCTTTGTCAGGCAACGTTGCCTTCTAATAGCTATTCTTATAACTGGGGTTTTTCAAGGATGTTTATTAATTTAACATTTAATTAAGAGTGTAATAAGAAACCACTTAAAATAACAGTTTTATATTCATTGATTATAAAGTGTTAAATACCTTCAACTTCAAACTTCCAAACACCATGTTGTACAGTATGTCTGTACGTTGTTTTACCCTAGACAATGGAGAGTTTGGACGTGGAGTTGAAACAGCTCCAGGAGGAAGATCTGGAGAGACAGAAACACGAGCTAGACGCCGCTCGGAAGAGACAGAAAGCCATTGATGACCTGGATAAAGGGGTTTGTGTTTACCTGTGTTTTAATGTCAGTGGTAGAGTGATGGCTGGAGGGGTGGTGCTCACTCTTGATGGACAGTCTTGTCTATTGGAAAGTGCTTATAAACGATTCCTTACTGATTTCTGGAAGGAGTAGCCTGTTTACTCTCGCTGTGTGTGTATCTGTCTCTCCCTTTCTACACCTCTCTCTTTCTTTCTTCTTCCTCTGTATCTCTCTCTTTCTTTCTTCTTCCTCTGTATCTCTCTCTTTCTTTCTCTCTTCCTCTGCATCTTTCTTTCTCTCTTCCTCTGTATCTCTCTCTCTCTTCCTCTGTATCTCTCTCTCTCTCTCTCTCTCTCTCTCTCTCTCTCTCTCCCTCTCCCTCTCCCTCTCCCTCTCCCTCTCCTTCTCCCACTCCCTCTCTCCCTCCCTCCCTCCCTCTCTTTCTTTCTCTCACTTACTATCATTAAACTCCTTTTGTATTTTAACCTATATATAACTGTGGCCTGTTCTAAAGCCAGGTCTCTATCAGGGTTTTTTATAGACAAGTTTCTCTGTACCATGAATCTAATTCCATGTTCTACTGATATGTTTTCTAGCTTGATGAGGTGCTCCAGGAACGAAGGACGGAGATGAAGCAGATTCACCAGAAAGAGAAGACCCGCCTGGCTAGAGAACACGAGAATGAGCTTAAACGACTCCAGGATGAGTACGCTCAAAAGGTGTGGCTTGTATTGTTATTTAATTTTAGAAGGTGTGTCTTGTATTGTTCATTACTCTCGGAAGGTGTGACTTGTATTGTTCATTACTCTCAGGTGTGGCTTCTATTGTTTATTACTCTCATGTGTGTCTTGTATTGTTTATTACTCTCGGAAGGTGTGGCTTGTGTTGTTGATTTCTCTCGGAAGTTGTGTCTTGTATTGTTCATTACTCTCGGAAGGTGTGTCTTGTATTGTTCATTACTCTCAGAAGATGTGTCTTGTATTATTCATTACTCTCAGGTGTGGCTTGTATTGTTATTTAATTTCAGGTGTGTCTTGTATTGTTCATTACTCTCAGAAGGTGTGTCTTGTATTGTTCATTACTCTCAGAAGGAGTGTCTTGTATTGTTCATTACTCTCGGAAGGTGTGGCTTGTATTGTTCATTACTCTCGGAAGGTGTGTCTTGTATTGTTCATTACTCTCAGAAGGTGTGTCTTGTATTGTTCATTACTCTCGGAAGGTGTGTCTTGTATTGTTCATTACTCTCGGAAGGTGTGGCTTGTATTGTTCATTACTCTCGGAAGGTGTGTCTTGTATTGTTCATTACTCACAGAAGGTGTGTCTTGTATTGTTCATTACTCTCGGAAGGTGTGTCTTGTATTGTTCATTACTCTCGGAAGGTGTGGCTTGTATTGTTCATTACTCTCGCAAGGTGTGTCTTGTATTGTTCATTACTCTCAGAAGGTGTGTCTTGTATTGTTCATTACTCTCGGAAGGTGTGTCTTGTATTGTTCATTCCTCTCAGGTGTGGCTTGTATTGTTATTTAATTTCAGATGTGTCTTGTATTGTTCATTACTCTCAGAAGGTGTGTCTTGTATTGTTCATTACTCTCGGAAGCTGTGGCTTGTATTGTTCATTACTCTCAGAAGGTGTGTCTTGTATTGTTCATTACTCTCAGAAGGTGTGTCTTGTATTGTTCATTACTCTCAGGTGTGGCTTGTATTCTTATTGAATTTCAGAAGGTGTGTCTTGTATTGTTCATTACTCTCAGAAGGTGTGTCTTGTATTGTTCATTACTCTCATAAGGTGTGTCTTGTATTGTTCATTACTCTCGGAAGGTGTGGCTTGTGTTGTTTATTACTCTCAGAAGGTGTGGCTTGTATTGTTTATTACTCTCAGAAGGTGTGTCTTGTATTGTTCATTACTCTCGGAAACTGTGGCTTGTGTTGTTTATTACTCTCAGAAGGTGTGGCTTGTATTGTTCATTACTCTCGGAAGGTGTGTCTTGTATTGTTCATTACTCTCAGAAGGTGTGTCTTGTATTGTTCATTACTCTCGGAAGGTGTGTCTTGTATTGTTCATTCCTATCAGGTGTGGCTTGTATTGTTATTTAATTTCAGATGTGTCTTGTATTGTTCATTACTCTCAGAAGGTGTGTCTTGTATTGTTCATTACTCTCGGAAGCTGTGGCTTGTATTGTTCATTACTCTCAGAAGGTGTGTCTTGTATTGTTCATTACTCTCAGAAGGTGTGTCTTGTATTGTTCATTACTCTCAGGTGTGGCTTGTATTCTTATTGAATTTCAGAAGGTGTGTCTTGTATTGTTCATTACTCTCAGAAGGTGTGTCTTGTATTGTTCATTACTCTCATAAGGTGTGTCTTGTATTGTTCATTACTC
This sequence comes from Gigantopelta aegis, assembly GCF_016097555.1. Classification (NCBI taxonomy): domain Eukaryota; kingdom Metazoa; phylum Mollusca; class Gastropoda; order Neomphalida; family Peltospiridae; genus Gigantopelta; species Gigantopelta aegis. The sequence goes on from NC_054702.1 coordinate 1,540,348, forward strand.
TCGGAAGGTGTGGCTTGTGTTGTTTATTACTCTCAGAAGGTGTGGCTTGTATTGTTTATTACTCTCAGAAGGTGTGTCTTGTATTGTTCATTACTCTCGGAAGCTGTGGCTTGTGTTGTTTATTACTCTCAGAAGGTGTGGCTTGTATTGTTTATTACTCTCGGAAGGTGTGTCTTGTATTATTTATTACTCTCGGAAGGTGTGGCTTGTATTGTTTATTACTCTCGGAAGGTGTGTCTTGTATTGTTTATTACTCTCGGAAGGTGTGGCTTGTGTTGTTCATTACTTTCGAAAGGTGTGGCTTGTGTTGTTCATTACTCTCGGAAGGTGTGGCTTGTATTGTTTATTACTCTTAGGTGTGGCTTGTATTGTTTATTAATCTCGGAAGGTGTGGCTTGTATTGTTCATTACTCGGAAGGTGTGTCTTGTATTGTTCATTACTCTGTGGCTTGTGTTGTTCCTTACACTCGGAAGGTGTGGCTTGTGTTGTTTATTACTCTCAGGTGTGGCTTATATTGTTTATTATTCTCGGAAGGTGTGGCTTGTATTGTTCATTACTCTCAGAAGGTGTGTCTTGTATTGTTGATTACTCTCAGGTGTGGCTTGTATTACTCTCGGAAGGTGTGGCTTGTATTTTAATTTCATTACTCTCGGAAGGTGTGTCTTGTCTTGTATTGTTCATTACTCTCGGAAGGTGTGTCTTGTAGAAGGTGTGTCTTGTATTGTTCATTACTCTCAGAAGGTGTGGCTTGTATTGTTTATTACTCTCGGAAGGTGTGGCTTGTATTGTTCATTACTCTCAGAAGGTGTGTCTTGTATTGTTCATTACTCTCAGAAGGTGTGTCTTGTATTGTTTATTACTCTCAGAAGGTGTGGCTTGTATTGTTCATTACTCTCAGAAGGTGTGGCTTGTATTGTTCATTACTCTCAGAAGGTGTGTCTTGTATTGTTCATTACTCTCAGGTGTGGCTTGTATTGTTTATTACTCTCAGGTGTGTCTTGTATTGTTTATTACTCTCAGGTGTGTCTTGTATTGTTTGTTACTCTCAGAAGGTGTGGCTTGTATTGTTCATTACTCTCAGAAGGTGTGGCTTGTATTGTTCATTACTCTCGGAAGGTGTGTCTTGTATTGTTTATTACTCTCGGAAGGTGTGGCTTGTATTGTTCATTACTCTCAGAAGGTGTGTCTTGTATTGTTCATTACTCTCAGAAGGTGTGAAGGTGTGTCTTGTGTTGTTTGTTACTCTCAGAAGGTGTGGCTTGTATTGTTCATTACTCTCAGAAGGTGTGTCTTGTGTTGTTCATTACTCTCAGAAGGTGTGGCTTGTATTGTTCATTACTCTCAGAAGGTGTGTCTTGTATTGTTCATTACTCTCAGAAGGTGTGGCTTGTATTGTTCATTACTCTCGGAAGGTGTGGCTTGTATTGTTCATTACTCTCAGAAGGTGTGTCTTGTATTGTTCATTACTCTCAGAAGGTGTGTCTTGTATTGTTCATTACTCTCGGAAGGTATGGCTTGTATTGTTCATTACTCTCAGAAGGTGTGTCTTGTATTGTTCATTACTCTCGGAAGGTGTGGCTTGTGTTGTTTATTACTCTCAGAAGGTGTGGCTTGTATTGTTTATTACTCTCAGAAGGTGTGGCTTGTATTGTTTATTACTCTCAGAAGGTGTGTCTTGTATTGTTCATTACTCTCGGAAGGTGTGGCTTGTGTTGTTTATTACTCTCAGAAGGTGTGGCTTGTATTGTTTATTACTCTCGGAAGGTGTGTCTTGTATTATTTATTACTCTCAGAAGGTGTGGCTTGTATTGTTTATTACTCTCGAAGGTGTGTCTTGTATTGTTTATTACTCTCGGAAGGTGTGGCTTGTGTTGTTTATTACTCTCAGAAGGTGTGGCCTGTGTTGTTCATTACACTCGGAAGGTGTGGCTTGTGTTGTTTATTACTCTTAGGTGTGGCTTGTATTGTTTATTATTCTCAGAAGGTGTGGCTTGTATTGTTCATTACTCTCAGAAGGTGTGTCTTGTATTGTTCATTACTCTCAGAAGGTGTGTCTTGTATCGTTCATTACTCTCAGGTGTGGCTTGTATTGTTTATTACTCTCAGAAGGTGTGGCCTGTGTTGTTCATTACACTCGGAAGGTGTGGCTTGTGTTGTTTATTACTCTCAGGTGTGGCTTATATTGTTTATTATTCTCGGAAGGTGTGGCTTGTATTGTTCATTACTCTCAGAAGGTGTGTCTTGTATTGTTCATTACTCTCAGGTGTGGCTTGTATTGATATTTAATTAAAGAAGGTGTGTCTTGTATTGTTCATTACTCTCAGAAGGTGTGTCTTGTATTGTTTATTACTCTTGGAAGGTGTGGCTTGTGTTCTTCATTACTCTCGGAAGGTGTGGCTTGTGTTCTTCATTACTCTCAGAAGGTGTGGCTTGTATTGTTTATTAGTCTCGGAAGGTGTGGCTTGTATTGTTTATTACTCTTGGAAGGTGTGGCTTGTATTGTTCATTACTCTCGGAAGGTGTGTCTTGTATTGTTCATTACTCTCGGAAGTTGTGGCTTCTGTTGTTCATTACTCTCGGAAGGTGTGGCTTGTGTTGTTCATTACTCTCGGAAGGTGTGGCTTGTGTTGTTCATTACTCTCGGAAGGTGTGGCTTGTATTATTCATTATTCTCCAAAGGTGTGGCTTGTGTTGTTCATTACTCTCGGAAGGTGTGGCTTGTGTTGTTCATTACTCTCGGAAGGTGTGGCTTGTATTGTTCATTACTCTCCAAAGGTGTGGCTTGTGTTGTTCATTACTCTCGGAAGGTGTGGCTTGTGTTGTTCATTACTCTCGGAAGGTGTGGCTTGTATTGTTCATTACTCTCGGAAGGTGTGGCTTGTGTTGTTCATTACTCTCGGAAGGTGTGGCTTGTATTGTTTATTAATCTCAGGTGTGGCTGGTATTGTTTATTACTCTCAGTTGTGGCTTGTATTGTTTATTACTCTCGGAAGTGTGGCTTGTGTTGTTCATTACTCTCAGGTGTGGCTTGTATTGGTTATTATCCTTGGAAGGTGTGGCTTGTATTTTTATTAGTCTCAGAAGGTGTGGCTTGTATTGTTTGTTACTCTCAGAAGGTGTGGCTTGTATTTGTTACTCTTGGAAGGTGTGGTTTGTATTGTTTATTACTCTTGGAATGTGTGGCATGTGTTGTTTGTTACTCTCAGAAGGTGTGGCTTGTGTTGTTTATCACTCTCAGAAGGTGTGGCTTGTATTGTTTATTACTCTCGGAGGGTGTGGCTTGTATTGTTTATTACTCTCGGAAGGTGTGTCTTGTATTGTTCATTACTCTCAGAAGGTGTGTCTTGTATTGTTCGTTACTGTCAGGTGTGGCTTCTATTGTTTGTTACTCTCAGAAGATATGTCTTGTATTGTTTCTTACTCTCAGAAGGTGTGTCTTGTGTTGTTTGTTACTCTCGGAAGGTGTGGCTTGTATTTATTACTCTCGGAAGGTGTGGCTTGTATTGTTCATTACTCTCGGAAGATGTGGCTTGTATTGTTTATTACTCTCGGAAGGTGTGGCTTGTATTGTTACACTCGGGTGTGGCTTGTATTGTTTATTACTCTCGGAAGGTGTGGCTTTTGTTGTTCATTACTCTCAGTAGGTGTGGCTTGTATTGTTCATTACTCTCAGAAGGTGTGTCTTGTGTTGTTTATTATTCTCAGAATGCGTGGCTTGTATTGTTTATTACTCTCAGTAGGTGTGGCTTGTATTGTTTATTACTCTCAGAAGGTGTGTCTTGTATTGTTTATTACTCTCAGGTGTGGCTTGTATTGTTTATTACTCTCAGGTGTGTCTTGTATTGTTTATTACTCTCGGAAGGTGTGATTTGTATTGTTCATTACTCTCAGGTGTGGCTTGTATTGTTTATTACTCTCGGAAGGTGTGGCTTTTGTTGTTCATTACTCTCAGTAGGTGTGGCTTGTATTGTTCATTACTCTCAGAAGGTGTGTCTTGTGTTGTTTATTATTCTCAGAATGCGTGGCTTGTATTGTTTATTACTCTCAGTAGGTGTGGCTTGTATTGTTTATTACTCTCAGAAGGTGTGTCTTGTATTGTTTATTACTCTCAGGTGTGGCTTGTATTGTTTATTACTCTCAGGTGTGTCTTGTATTGTTTATTACTCTCGGAAGGTGTGATTTGTATTGTTCATTACTCTCAGGTGTGGCTTGTATTGTTTATTACTCTCGGAAGGTGTGTCTTGTATTGTTTATTACTCTCGGAAGGTGTGGCGTATATTTTTCATTACTCTCGGAAGGTGTGTCTTGTATTGTTCATTACTCTCAGAAGGTGTGTCTTGTGTTGTCCATTACTCTCAGAAGGTGTGGCTTATATTGTTCATTACTCTCAGAAGGTGTGTCTTGTGTTGTCCATTACTCTCAGAAGGTGTGGCTTGTATTGTTATTTAATTTCAGGTGTGTCTTGTATTCTTCATTACTCTCAGAAGGTGTGTCTTGTATTGTTCATTACTCTCAGAAGGTGTGTCTTGTATTGTTCATTACTCTCGGAAGGTGTGACTTGTATTGTTCATTACTCTCAGAAGGTGTGTCTTGTATTGTTCATTACTCTCAGGTGTTGCTTGTATTGTTCAATACTCTCAGAAGGTGTGTCTTGTATTGTTCATTACTCTCAGAAGGTGTCTTGTATTGTTCATTACTCTCAGAAGGTGTGTCTTGTATTGTTTATTACTCTCAGAAGGTGTGTCTTGTATTGTTCATTACTCTCAGAAGGTGTGTCTTGTGTTGTCCATTACTCAAACAAGTCCTCTGTTTCAGTGGTTTCAAACAATCAGATCTTTGTTATAAGAATCTTTAGTTTGTAGTTTAATGTATAATCTCAGTTTTCAAACTTAAGACTCAGTTGGCATCCCAGATAAATTGTAGTTCTATTCAAATCTCTGTATATAAAAGCATAATAATCATTTTGTTTTTTAGATTAGTCTTGAAACAATTTCTCTGCCATTTGTGGCTATTTTCTAGTCATCAAAATGTCCCTTAACATCACTGCACAATGTATAACAATATATGACCTTTGGTCAGGACCATACTCAGTGGGGGTGGGTGAGGGGATTTGCTGTGTCCTTTCTGTCTGGCTGGAGAAGACCCTGTATACTGTGATCTGGTTGTGTTCTGCTGACCCCTACATACTTTAGGCTGTGTGCTAGAGAAGACCCTGTATCACTGTGATCTGGTTGTGTTCTGCTGACCCCTACATACTTTAGGCCGTGTGCTAGAGAAGACCCTGTATCACTGTGATCTGGTTGTGTTCTGCTGACCCCTTGATACTTTAGGCTGTGTGCTGGAGAAGACCCTGTATCACTGTGATCTGGTTGTGTTCTGCTGACCCCTACATACTTTAGGCTGTGTGCTGGAGAAGACCCTGTATCACTGTGATCTGGTTGTGTTCTGCTGACCCCTTAATACTTTAGGCTGTGTTTAGCCTGGTGCTTGGAATCATTTCCATGGGATAGCTATTTTTTGGAAGTGGATTGATATGGCTTTTTGTTATTCTCTTCATACTACCTTTGCACTCATCTGCATATGAACTTTGAGCATTGAGTCTGCAGTGATATATATAATGTTTTCATATGGAAATAAAAAGCCATGCCCTATTGGTTCTGAAGACTATTTTATGAAATTGTGCATGTTCAATAATCTAAAATTATTTTTAATTTTACTTCAGATTGAAAAGTTAAAGAAGTCGTTAGCGACAAACCTCGACACTGAGACGAAGAAATTGAAAAGACAGTTTGAGCGAGAGATAGAAGAAATCAAGCGGCAGTTTTCCAGGAAGAAAGAAAGCCTGCAGGACCAACTTGAAGATGAGGTAAACATATAGTCACTGTTCTCACTTGTAACTGTGGGTGATGGTGCCTCTGACATCTGCGTCAAAAAAAGCATTTTTGGTTAAATGACATCACCACATAGTTTGGTTTATCCTGCAAACACTTGTTCTATTGGCCGATTAGGATGCCCGATTAAAGCAAAGTCATAAACGTATACAAGCAGAATTTTCCATTCTTACCACCACAAGGTAAAGGCGATATCCTACATCATTAACTAGTTCTTCCCTATATACCAATCATTTCATTTTCCATTCTTACCATCACAAGGTAAAGGCGATATCCTACATCATTAACTAGTTCTTCTCTATATACCAATCATTTCATTTTCCATTCTTACCATCACAAGGTAAAGGCGATATCCTACATCATTAACTAGTTCTTCTCTATATACCAATCATTTCATTTTCCATTCTTACCATCACAAGGTAAAGGCGATATCCTACATCATTAACTAGTTCTTCTCTATATACCAATCATTTCATTTTCCATTCTTACCATCACAAGGTAAAGGCGATATCCTACATCATTAACTAGTTCTTCTCTATATACCAATCATTTCATTTTCCATTCTTACCATCACAAGGTAAAGGCGATATCCTACATCATTAACTAGTTCTTCTCTATATACCAATCATTTCATTTTCCATTCTTACCATCACAAGGTAAAGGCGATATCCTACATCATTAACTAGTTCTTCTCTATATACCAATCATTTCATTTTCCATTCTTACCATCACAAGGTAAAGGCGATATCCTACATCATTAACTAGTTCTTCTCTATATACCAATCATTTCATTTTCCATTCTTACCATCACAAGGTAAAGGCGATATCCTACATCATTAACTAGTTCTTCCCTATATACCAATCATTTCATTTTCCATTCTTACCATCACAAGGTAAAGGCGATATCCTACATCATTAACTAGTTCTTCCCTATATACCAATCATTTCATTTTCCATTCTTACCATCACAAGGTAAAGGCGATATCCTACATCATTAACTAGTTCTTCCCTATATACCAATCATTTCATTTTCCATTCTTACCATCACAAGGTAAAGGCGATATCCTACATCATTAACTAGTTCTTCCCTATATACCAATCATTTCATTTTCCATTCTTACCATCACAAGGTAAAGGCGATATCCTACATCATTAACTAGTTCTTCCCTATATACCAATCATTTCATTTTCCATTCTTACCATCACAAGGTAAAGGCGATATCCTACATCATTAACTAGTTCTTCCCTATATACCAATCATTTCATTTTCCATTCTTACCATCACAAGGTAAAGGCGATATCCTACATCATTAACTAGTTCTTCTCTATATACCAATCATTTCATTTTCCATTCTTACCATCACAAGGTAAAGGCGATATCCTACATCATTAACTAGTTCTTCTCTATATACCAATCATTTCATTTTCCATTCTTACCATCACAAGGTAAAGGCGATATCCTACATCATTAACTAGTTCTTCTCTATATACCAATCATTTCATTTTCCATTCTTACCATCACAAGGTAAAGGCGATATCCTACATCATTAACTAGTTCTTCTCTATATACCAATCATTTCATTTTCCATTCTTACCATCACAAGGTAAAGGCGATATCCTACATCATTAACTAGTTCTTCTCTATATACCAATCATTTCATTTTCCATTCTTACCATCACAAGGTAAAGGCGATATCCTACATCATTAACTAGTTCTTCTCTATATACCAATCATTTCATTTTCCATTCTTACCATCACAAGGTAAAGGCGATATCCTACATCATTAACTAGTTCTTCTCTATATACCAATCATTTCATTTTCCATTCTTACCATCACAAGGTAAAGGCGATATCCTACATCATTAACTAGTTCTTCCCTATATACCAATCATTTCATTTTCCATTCTTACCATCACAAGGTAAAGGCGATATCCTACATCATTAACTAGTTCTTCTCTATATACCAATCATTTCATTTTCCATTCTTACCATCACAAGGTAAAGGCGATATCCTACATCATTAACTAGTTCTTCTCTATATACCAATCATTTCATTTTCCATTCTTACCATCACAAGGTAAAGGTGATATCCTACATCATTAACTAGTTCTTCTCTATATACCAATCATTTCATTTTCCATTCTTACCATCACAAGGTAAAGGCGATATCCTACATCATTAACTAGTTCTTCTCTATATACCAATCATTTCATTTTCCATTCTTACCATCACAAGGTAAAGGCGATATCCTACATCATTAACTAGTTCTTCCCTATATACCAATCATTTCATTTACACCTACCCATTGTTAGTGGTTAGCGAGAGAGAAGAGGGTTCCATTCTTACCATCACAAGGTAAAGGCGATATCCTACATCATTAACTAGTTCTTCTCTATATACCAATCATTTCATTTTCCATTCTTACCATCACAAGGTAAAGGCGATATCCTACATCATTAACTAGTTCTTCTCTATATACCAATCATTTCATTTTCCATTCTTACCACCACAAGGTAAAGGCGATATCCTACATCATTAACTAGTTCTTCTCTATATACCAATCATTTCATTTTCCATTCTTACCACCACAAGGTAAAGGCGATATCCTACATCATTAACTAGTTCTTCTCTATATACCAATCATTTCATTTTCCATTCTTACCATCACAAGGTAAAGGCGATATCCTACATCATTAACTAGTTCTTCTCTATATACCAATCATTTCATTTTAACTTATTTTTGTGCATATATCCAATTAAGGTTTAAGCATACTATCCTGGTCACACACCTCAGCTATCTGAGCTGTTTGTCCAGAACAGTGGGGTAGCTGTTAGTGATTAGTGAGAGAGAAGAGGGTGTAGTGGTCTGACACCTACCCATTGTTAGTGGTTAGCGAGAGAGAAGAGGGTGTAGTGGCCTTACACCTACCCATTGTTAGTGGTTAGCGAGAGAGAAGAGGGTGTAGTGGCCTTACACCTACCCATTGTTAGTGGTTAGCGAGGGAGAAGAGGGTGTAGTGGTCTTACACCTACCCATTGTTAGTGGTTAGCGAGAGAGAAGAGGGTGTAGTGGTCTTACACCTACCCATTGTTAGTGGTTAGCGAGAGAGAAGAGGGTGTAGTGGTCTTACACCTACCCATTGTTAGTGGTTAGCGAGGGAGAAGAGGGTGTAGTGGTCTTACACCTACCCATTGTTAGTGGTTAGCGAGGGAGAAGAGGGTGTAGTGGTCTTACACCTACCCATTGTTAGTGGTTAGCGAGGGAGAAGAGGGTGTAGTGGTCTTACACCTACCCATTGTTAGTGGTTAGCGAGAGAGAAGAGGGTGTAGTGGTCTTACACCTACCCATTGTTAGTGGTTAGCGAGAGAGAAGAGGGTGTAGTGGTCTTACACCTACCCATTGTTAGTGGTTAGCGAGAGAGAAGAGGGTGTAGTGGCCTTACACCTACCCATTGTTAGTGGTTAGCGAGAGAGAAGAGGGTGTAGTGGTCTTACACCTACCCATTGTTAGTGGTTAGCGAGAGAGAAGAGGGTGTAGTGGTCTTACACCTACCCATTGTTAGTGGTTAGCGAGAGAGAAGAGGGTGTAGTGGTCTTACACCTACCCATTGTTAGTGGTTAGCGAGAGAGAAGAGGGTGTAGTGGTCTTACACCTACCCATTGTTAGTGGTTAGCGAGAGAGAAGAGGGTGTAGTGGTCTTACACCTACCCATTGTTAGTGGTTAGCGAGAGAGAAGAGGGTGTAGTGGTCTTACACCTACCCATTGTTAGTGGTTAGCGAGAGAGAAGAGGGTGTAGTGGTCTTACACCTACCCATTGTTAGTGGTTAGCGAGAGAGAAGAGGGTGTAGTGGTCTTACACCTACCCATTGTTAGTGGTTAGCGAGAGAGAAGAGGGTGTAGTGGTCTTACACCTACCCATTGTTAGTGGTTAGCGAGGGAGAAGAGGGTGTAGTGGTCTTACACCTACCCATTGTTAGTGGTTAGCGAGGGAGAAGAGGGTGTAGTGGTCTTACACCTACCCATTGTTAGTGGTTAGCGAGGGAGAAGAGGGTGTAGTGGTCTTACACCTACCCATTGTTAGTGGTTAGCGAGGGAGAAGAGGGTGTAGTGGTCTTACACCTACCCATTGTTAGTGGTTAGCGAGGGAGAAGAGGGTGTAGTGGTCTTACACCTACCCATTGTTAGTGGTTAGCGAGGGAGAAGAGGGTGTAGTGGTCTTACACCTACCCATTGTTAGTGGTTAGCGAGAGAGAAGAGGGTGTAGTGGTCTTACACCTACCCATTGTTAGTGGTTAGCGAGAGAGAAGAGGGTGTAGTGGTCTTACACCTACCCATTGTTAGTGGTTAGCGAGAGAGAAGAGGGTGTAGTGGTCTTACACCTACCCACTGAGTTGTAAAAAGTCGTTATGGGTGGGAGCCGGTACCAGGCTGCGAACCCTGTACCTACTAGCCTTATGTCCGATGGTTTAACCACGACACTAACGAGGCCGGTATATATCAATCATGGGGCACTGGTTGGAATTGGTAAAACCAAATGGGTCAGTTAAATGCAATGTGCCATATTCTGCATGCTAAATATTTTTAAATCCCTTTCTTAATGCAGAAGCTTCTATTAAATGTATGTCATTGATGATACACAAATTATTTCTTTTTTTGAAAAAAACACCTCTGAGAAGAAAATATTCAATTTGTGCCATTTGGGTGTTTCAAACCCCCTCCAATCAAAAAACAACAACAAACCTGAATTGCTTGCCATTAATTCCGTGTGATCTAATGCAGTTGAAATTCCCCTTCATTAAGTACAAAATGTATTAATAGTTTGAATTTCCCTTGTCTAAGAATTCAAATTCTTGTGACCTACTTTGTAAGTACTCAATGCCTCAAGAGTTCAAGTTCCCCTGTATTAAGTAGCCAATCCTTCAGATGGCTGTTTAACCTGTTTGACTGATGTTTACGCGGACTCTTTTCAGGAGGACCAGCCTCGGTGGCGGCGTGGTTAGGCCATCGGTCTACAGGCTGGTAGGTACTGGGTTCGGATCCCAGTCGAGGCATGGGATTTTTAATCCAGATACTGACTCCAAACCCTGAGTGAGTGCTCTGCAAGGCTCAATGGGTAGGTGTAAACCACTTGCACCGACCAGTGATCCATAACTGGTTCAACAAAGGCAATGGTTTGTGCTATCCTGCCTGTGGGAAGCGCAAAGAAAAGATCCCTTGCTGCTAATCGGAAAGAGTAGTTCATGTAGTGGCGACAGCGGGTTTCCTCTCAAAATCTGTGTGGTCCTTAACCATATGTCTGACGCCATATAACCGTAAATAAAATGTGTTGAGTGCATCGTTAAATAAAACCTTTCTTTCTTTCTTTCTTTTCAGGAGGAGGAGCTGAAGGAGAAAAGTGCTGCTTTGGACAGGAAACAGAAGGAGATCGAGAAAGCCTTGAAAAATCTTCAACTTCAGGTACATGGCTGCATGCGCAAAGTTGCAGTTTTTCCACCTTTTTTTTTTCTTCGTTTTTTTTATTATGGTCTTGATAAAGATATTAAACAATAGATGGTTATCATTGAGAACTGTTCCAGTAAGTTAGTGTTTTATTTCTTGAAGCAAGAGCATCTATTTGATTAGGTGTCTGTTTGTTTGTTCACGACGGTTGTATTTTAATGAGAGTGGATGCTGTATTTCATGGGTAACAGCTGCTGTGACTTTACATTAAAAATGTGTTCTTTTCCTTGCACAGCAAGTGTTAAACAGATAATAAAATTGTTTATACATGTAGTTACCCATTCATGTCAATTGAAAAAACCAGTAATATACCTTGCTTATTAATAATTTTTATAAGCTTATAATGGGTTATAAAAAGAAAATGTCTTATAAACCTGTTTAATGTCAAAATATTTTTGGTCTTACCAATTTTAATTTGTACAGAATTGTATGCTTAAACATAAACATTTGTGAAATGCATTTACTGACATTACAAAATTAATATTATTATTATTTTATTTTATTAGGAGAACAAGTTGGAAGAAAGGAAGAAAACATTTGCTGAAGATCGAGAAAAATTTGAACAACATCAAGATGTGAGTTTGAAATGGTGATGAATGAGTGAGTGATTGAATGAATGAATGAATGAATGATTAAATGAATGAAGGAATGAATGATCTGTCACCAAACAAATCAGTGGCTAATTGTGTTGTCCTTGATGTTAAAAGCGGATCAAAGAGACTAATATGCATAGTGATTTCCCTAGAAATTAAGCAAGGTATGGTAGACCAAACACTTTTGGGGTATTTTCACCATTTTCGGGGCACTTGTATTTCATTAAAAATACACAAAAATTAAAATTAATGTAATTTATGTGCTTGCTTTAATAAATGAATGGCAAAAGATATAAAAGGCATATTTTATTAATTAATAATACCTTTTTTGGTGTTTTATAAAGGCAATTTTAGAATTAATTACTGAAATGGGCTTGTTTAATCTCAGGGCAGCATGGCGCTGATTAAGGCAAGATGGTGCTAGGCTATTGAGGCATGGTGCTGCACCATGCTAAAACAAGCTAGGGAAAACACTAATGCAAGTATTACTTGAAGTACACATGTTGTTTGGAACTGGGCGTGACCTTTGATTTTGAACACATCAACAAGAGGAATCTGAAACCGTGAAAATGTGCATGTCTCTCGTTTCTTTGTAAGGTATTCCAACTCAAACAGATATATAATATGGTCCATTAGATATATATTGTTTTCAATGTTTTCTTTTTCAATAATGTTATAAGATTTTATTTTTTAAAGAATCATTTATTCCTTCATCAGACATAGCATGTTGTACATGAACGTCTTACTACATATTCATTCCTTTTAATTTGTACATAGTTTTCGGGGTTTTTTTTAAGGGTGTTTAAGCAGTGATTTTTATTGATATATCAATAATAACCCATGCAAGTTAAAATTTTAAGTAAGCAGACGTCACTGTAAAAACAAGTGAGGGGAGTGATTAATTGCTCCCCTAACTTAGATTATGGGGAGTCCTTTACAATCATTTAAAAATGACTCTCCTTGAACTCGTTCCTAGGGAGTCCTTTACAATCATTTAAAAATGACTCCTTGAACTCGTTCCTAGGGAGTGAGGTTGAGCGAGAGTGATACCTCCCCTTAAACCGCGAGGTGCAGTCTTAGCCAGGAGCTAAATGACAGTCAGCTGTAGAACTCTGTCCTCAAATGGTGCTAGATCAGAAATCATATGGCTTTTAAATAAAGTTTATTAAAAATGTCATTGCAAGGTGATCGATTTGATACTCTCCTAAAACTTATCAGTGACTGGAGGGGCACGGGAGTGACTAGAGGGATGGGGGAGTGATGACTGGAGGAGCTCGGGAGTGACTAGAGGGACGGGGAAGTGATGACTGGAGGGGCACGGGAGTGACTAGAGGGACAGGGCAGTGATGACTGGAGGGGCACTGGAGTGACCAGAGGGACGGGGAAGTGATGACTGGAGGGGCTCGTGAGTGATGACTAGAGAGATGGGGGAGTGATGACTGGAGGGGCACGGGAGTGACTAGAGGGACGGGGAAGTGATGACTGGAGGGGCTCGTGAGTGATGACTAGAGAGATGGGGGAGTGATGACTGGAGGGGCACGGGAGTGACTAGAGGGACGGGGAAGTGATGACTGGAGGGGCACGGGAGTGATGACCAGAGGGATGGGGGAGTGATGACTGGAGGGGCACGGGAGTGATGACTAGAGGGATGGGGGAGTGATGACTGGAGGGGCACGGGAGTGACTAGAGGGACAAGGCAGTGATGACTGGAGGGGCACGGGAGTGATGACCAGAGGGACGGGGGAGTGATGACTGGAGGGGCACGGGAGTGATGACTAGAGGGATGGGGGAGTGATGACTGGAGGGACTCGGGAGTGATGACTGGATGATGACTGGAGGGACTCGGGAGTGATGACTGGATGATGACTGGAGGGGCTCGGGAGTGATGATTCCCCATGCTCTATGAAGACTGGGGTCTGAAGTTAGGTTTTTTTGTTATTGTTTTTTTCTTTTTTGGGGGGGCTGAAGTTAGTTAATACTGACGACTTATTGGTTGATTTCAGGAGGTGTTTGGTACCACACAGAACCTGAGTGTGCTGGAGCTGGAGAGAATGAGGGAGGAGAGGAAACAGCTGCAGAGTGAGATTCGGATGGAGAGAGACGAGCTGGAGAATGTGAAGACAGACAAGAGGAAACTTGAGACGGACGTATTACAGCTGAGAATGACCATCGACCAGAACACGCACAAACTCAAGTAACTAATACTGTAGTTGGGAGTTTTCTAATCACAACACAGAAATCATAACAAACGTCAGGTACTCTGCACACACACACACACACACACACACACACACACACACACACAGACACAAACACACATACATGGACACGCACACACACACATGCACACACGCACACACACATACATGCAATAACATATACACAAGCTGATGTGAGTAAAATATTAGGATTTTTGAAAAAAAAAAAAAAAAAAAAAAAAATTCCGATATCCTGCACCCGGGCGCCAGCAGGTTTCCAGTTTCATTACATGACTGGGTGATCAATGCTGTTTGTTCTAGAACTGGAAACATTCCTCACATAGAGCTTTTTAACAATATTTCTTTGTTTTCATTTCCAGAGAGCTGAGGCAGAAACTGGATAAGAAGAGTGATGAAATGGACAAACTGCACAAGAGAATCACCGACGCTATAGACGAGGAGGAAACATCCCACGCTCAGAATTACCAGAGTTCAATGCGGCTAGGCAACACAACAGCGGGGAGGTTGTCGATTGAGGATCTGGGGAACTCAAACAGTGATGAGGAAGAAATTTTTAAACCTGGTGAGAACTGATTGCTTGTAGTCATGGTTACCACAGGAAGTTCAAAACAATTTTGATGAAATTTTAAAAACTTTTTTCCAATGATAAATTCATTTTAATTTTCAGTCTGGCTTGTTCTAAGGACCTGCGTATGTTGTTTGTTTTTATTTAAGGGTTGAAGTGTCCTCTGAATTTTTAAATTAATTCCTAACTTTCTTTTATAAGAAATATAAATAATTATTAGAAACCTGGAGATAAACATGGTTCATTTACATGTATTAGCAATAACAGAACAAGTCTGGTTGATTATTTTATTATTTCTTCATCTATATTTAATTTAATAAATGATATGATAGTACATTCTAGAACCAAGTCGGATCATCTCCCAGTTTCCTGTGTTTTAACATTTACCGAAACTGACCATAGTAAGTGTATTGTTCCAGAAGTGGTAGTCACAGAACCAGTAGTTAGATATAAGTGGTCTGATGATAGTTTTAAAAAATTTCAACAAATGCTTCACTCGGATAGGGCACAGGTTGTCTTTGATTCATTTGATCACTTAGTGGATCTGATTCATTCATTAATTTATTATGTTTTGCTGGAGACCATATGAAGTGTAGATCTTCCATTATTATAAAGGAATATACAGTACGCGAACCAACCATAATTGCGTCTAGACGGCGACTGTCCAAGCTAGATGGCGTCTAGACTAGTCGGCAAAATTTAAAAATTTCCTGTTTAGACGGTTGATCGACGGTAGCTGCAGACACTGAAAACGTGCACGAGCTACTTGATTTGAGCCTCTAAGCTTTTTTTGTGGGTTGTCAATTGCCACTACATGATGTTATGAAGTAAAAAAAAAAAAATATATATATATATATATATATTTTTATTTCACGTGTTTTTTCTTAAATCGCGATTGACGTGTTTACAAGGCATTCGCACTACATTGTTAACCAATAGCCCTTGTATATCGTTCAGTGGGAAACGATTACAATAAACAAACAATGAACAGGAGTGTATGGAGAAGGAAGATTTCTTCGGTTTACTAAGGAAAGAAGTGAAATCGAGAGAAAAAGGTGGAAAGGAAAGAATAAGCTTGCTTTTGCGTACGTGATAATTAGCACAGCAGTGGACAGTTCATTTCATTTGTGAGGGGATGTCGAATCTGTTTTTACGTTTACTCCATTTAAAAAAGTTAAATAAATAATAATAATAATAAAAGAGAAAATGATAAAAATAAGTGTTTTTAAAAGGAGGGGGGGGGAATACTGCGTGTTAATACATATTTAAAAATAATAATAAGTTTGCTTTTGCCTACGTGACGATTGTCATGGGCAGCTATGGATATTGTTTTATTTGTCGGAGGGAATCAGGTTCCCAGGTCCGTAGGAATAATATCTGGGAGAGGGTGCACAACTTAGCGGGGGATCACAGCCCCCATAGTGTGGAGATGGGACACGGGCCATATTTTTACTTTATTTTTGTCCTCGGGTGTCTTCGTTAAAGTTTTCAACAATAATAATAAAATGTGACTACAAAACTCATTGTATATTCACCGCCGATGTGACCAACAATCCCAACGATCGCGGGTTACATGTCGTTTACGAGTTTTGTTAAATAAATGTGTGTTGGCGTGATTTCCAAAAAGAACATGGGTACAGTTTTTTTCTTGAGCTGTTGTTGTTTCAGGTTTATTCTCTCTAGCACCCATTTATATTTTCCTCCATTAACTATACCAATATTACCTGTATACGTTCACCACCGATGTGACCATCGATCCCAACGATCGCGGGTTACATGTCGTTTACGAGATTTGTTAAATAAATGTGTGTTGGCGTGATTTCCAAAAAGAACATGGGTACAGGTTTTATCTGGAGCTATTGTTGTTGCATATGTATTTTCTCTAACACCCATTTACCTCATCCTCCACTAATTGTACCAATATTACCTGTAAACGTGTACCGCCGATTTGACCAACGATCACAACGATCGTGGCTTACAAATAACGTTTACGAACTTTGTTAAATAAATGTGTGTTGGCGTGATTTCAAAAAGGAACATGGGTATAGGTTTTATCTGGAGCTGTTGTTGCAGATGTATTCTATCACCCATTTACCTTTTCCTCCACTAATTGTACCAATATTACCTGTATACGTTTACTGCCGATTTGACCAACGATCACGAGTCGCTGCAATTTTTAAGATGTTATTGACTAACAGATACTTTTTAACGATTGTAATTACATATCAAACATATTTTTCTGCATAAAATATTAGTGGCTGTACAGGGCTCGAAATGCAGTGTTAGTACATGCACCGGTGCATGCTGATTTTTGCGTGTGCATGTAACTTTTAAAACTGGGTGCACGCGGTGCATGCTAATATTTTTCAAGTACTGT
Organism: Gigantopelta aegis; assembly: GCF_016097555.1. Lineage (NCBI taxonomy): Eukaryota > Metazoa > Mollusca > Gastropoda > Neomphalida > Peltospiridae > Gigantopelta > Gigantopelta aegis. The sequence goes on from NC_054702.1 coordinate 1,557,496, forward strand.
GTATTGTGTATACTAGTATCCTGTTGTCTACCAGATTCAGACTCAAGTTGTTGAATTTTGCGTATGCATTTCGTAATCTGTTTGCCACATGAAAACAATAACTTATATCTTATGGGCGCATCCATTTTGTATTCTATAATCCTACTTACAACAATGGCGCCCTTTCGGTCATTTCCGTGAAATATATTTGCGAAAATTGCCGGCAATATCTCAGTTATATCCGTGAACAGTATTAGGGAAGGTGATCAAGACCGACTTTGGGGTATCCACGCGCATAACACAGTTGTTGTCGTCACTGACAAATTGAACTCCGCCAGATCTGTGATCAATACAAAGTACCGTAACTGCCTTGAACATTTTAGACCTCAGATAAGGTAATTAAAATAGTATTTTCCTCATTGTTAACAGGATTTACCTTATTTTTGTTGCATGCAGAATTTTAATGGTGCATGTAACTTTTTTTTCAGCATGCACTTGGTGCATGTAGAATTTTTTTTTCATTTCTAGCCCTGCTGTATATTAAACATGTTTCTGATCGTTCTAATATTTGTACTAGGTTAAATTTCATTTTATTTCCTCAAATATTTGAAATTATTTGAAGACAAAATCCAGTTTGGGCTTCTTACAAATATTAAGACGACCAGAAACACATTGAATATACAGACACTGATATTCTAAACGAGAAAATATATTTAATATGCAAGTTTAATCGTAGAAACATTTTATTAGTCGGAAACTTCTTATAATGCGGCAAACTCAGGAATGTCCCTTTAAAGGGACATTCCTGAGTTTGCTGCAATTTTTAAGATGTTATTGACTAACAAGAGACCTTTTAACGATTGTAATTATATATCAAATATATTTTTATGCATAAAATATTAGTGGCTATATATTAAATGTGTTTCTGATCATTCTAATATGTGTAAATTTCATTTTATTTCCTAAAATATTTTTGTCCCTTTAAGACAAATTCCAGTTTGGGCTTCTTACAAATAGAAACACATTGAATATACAGACACTGATATTTTGAACAAGAAAATATATTTAATATGTAAGTTTAATCGTAGAAATATTTTATTAGTGGGAAACATCTTACAATGCAGCAAACTCAGGAATGTCCCTTTAACACAGGCACCAAGCGTTATCAAGCAGAACAATACCGTCGAATTACGTACTTTACATGAACATGCACACTCTTTGAACTGAATACACATTACGCAATACGGTTTTATGGCTCTTTGCTGTGTCGCTTTGTACTTGCTTTGGTGGGCTGTATGGAAAGATGGTAAGAACACATGTACGTACACCTGGTTGTGATGCAATACACATGAACACCTGCATAAATGTGCATGTGCAGATGCAGACAACTAGATTTTGAATACGGGGTTGTTGGAGTTTTGTTTGTTTGTTTGTTGTTGGGTTTTTTGGTATGTTTGTTGTTGTTGTTTTATCTGTTGCTTTGATATTGCAAGGACTGTGCGGTCACGATCAAGCTTCATTTTGTGAATCCAATCTTGGAATAGTGGTAGTCCTCTTACTGCCGGTGCAGGAAGGATGAAGTTGTCTTGTGCCTTGCTCGGACGCATTCATTTAAGTCTAGAATCGTGGTCGATCCCCACCAGTGGGATTATGTCTCGTTCCAGCTACTAAGTATGTACTATCATGGGGGGGGGGGGGGGCAGGTGATATTTATAAATAATAAAATTGAAGTGAAAATATTTTATTTAGATTTTTTGGGGGTGGGTGGGGTGGGGAGGGATATAGCCTATAACAATGACCGCAGGGTATATTTGAAAGGTGTGGAGAGGGTGGGGGCATGGTGTCAGTTCAATGGCCTGGGAGATGAAAATAAATATATTTCACGGTCTGAACCTGCTTCTCTGAGAAAAGTTTGAATTTCAGGTGTTAAAATGTCACATTTCCGGCCTTCTGAAAAGTGGGAGAATGAGGACTATTATGTCGATACCTTTTAGGATATAAAAGGGACATTCCTGAGTTTACTGCATTATAAGAAGTTTCCGACTAATAAAATATTTCTACGATTAAACTTGCATATTAAATATATTTTCTTTTTCCGAAACTGCCGAGCCGACCGCCGAGCCGATCTCCGATATTGCCACTATGGTTGGTTCGTGTACTGTAATTTAGGATAGCCTGTTTGGTTTGATAGAGATTGTTGTGAAGCTAAACAAAATAAATATCGCTTATTAAATATGCTCAGAAAGTGCCCAATTAAATCAAATGTGACTGCATATAATAATGTTAAGAATTTTTTTCGAAAATTATGTAACAATAAGAAAATGTTGTATAATTAAAGTATTATTTATGATATTGATTTTGCTGTTAAAGAAAAGGATGGTCAAACATTCTGGAAAAAGGTAAAGTCGCTATTATTTTGCAAAAGTTGCCAATTAAGCATATCTCTAGAGAAGTGGCATTCATATTTTAAAACCTTGCTTAATCCTAGTGTTTGTCATGGTTCATCTTTTGATGATGAGGTAAATGATTTTATTATTAATCATGACCCTGTTGATTGTGTTGACTGCATTACATTTAATTCTACCTTTGATGCTATTAATGATGAAGAAGTAAGAATCAGTTAAGTTAGGTAAATGCCCAGGTGTGGATGGTGTGCAGTCAGAGTTTTTTAAGAATGCATTATTTATTATACCATATCTATGGATGTTATTTAATTCTGTTGTAAATAGTGGTACATTCCCAGATTCTTGGAATGTGGGCTTAATTATTCCATTGTTTAAGAAAGGAGATATTACAGATCCAAATAACTTTAGAGGTATTTCGTTATTAAATATTACTGGAAAATTATTTACTTCTATTTTAGAAACTAGGATTAGGAAATGGCTTGAATTTAATAATATTATCCATGAAGCACAGGCTGGTTTCAGAAATGATTACTCCACAATAGATCATATATTTACACTTCAGGCATTGTGTCAAAAATATCTTAGAAAGCCTAGACATAGATTTTATGTTGCTTTTATTGATCTTCGCAAAGCTTTTGACTTGGTAGATAGGAAAAAGTTACTGTATGTGTTGCATATGAGGGGTATTCAAGGTAAAATGTTTAACATTTTGAAAGATATGTATGAAAAGGTAAAGCCTTGTGTTAGAGTAAAGAATGTTAGGACATATCCCTTTACAACATCTAGTGGTGTCCGTCAAGGGTGTATGTTAAGCCCAGTTTTAATTTTTATTAATGAATTTATAAATAAGATGAATAATAGTAATCTTAGAGGAATTTTTGTGAATGAAAATATTAATGATATATTAATGCTTCTCTTTGCTGATGATGGTGTACTTATTGATGATACAGTAATAGGTTTGCAAAAAAAGCTTGATGTGCTAAATAATATTTGTGTAAAATGGGGATTAGAAGTTAATGTTGATAAATCTAATATAATTGTATTTAGAAATGGTGGGTACTTAAGACGTAATGAGAAGTAGTTTTATAAGGGCAGTCAGTTAACAACTGTGTCATATTATAAGTATCTTGGTATAATATTCTTCTCGTTTGAAATGGTCTAAGGCTTGCGAGACTTTATCTATTCAAGCGAGAAAAGCCTGTTTTCCTATTTTTACTTTATTCAAGAAATACCCTACATTATCATATAGTATTGTCCAGAATATATTTGATACTAAAATAGCTCCTATTTTATTATATGGCTCTGAAATATGGGGATTTACTTACTGAGAATCTGTTGAAAAAGTACAAAGTAATTTTTTAAAATGTTTTTAGGAGTTTCAAAGAGAGTATCATCAAATGCTGTACTTGGGGAAATAGGTAGAGATCATTTGTGTGTGAAATACTTTAGCCGTTGTATAAAATATTGGTGTAAATTGTTATATGTGGATTTATCCAGATATCCCAAAGCTTGTTATGATATGTTGAAATGTCATGATGAAACTGGTATAATTAATGTAAGAACACTATTGTTTCAAACAGGGTTTTCTTATGTTTGGAGTGCTCAAGAATGTGGCAGTATCAAGTTACTTATGTTCAGCTTTGTACAGAGATGTAAAGACATTCATTTTCAACACTGGCATGATAAAATTAACTCTTCTCATTTTTTAAAGACATATTGTTATACATCTCTTTTAGAAACAGAAAACTATATATTATATTTGTCACAATACAAAGATCTCTTGAGAATTGTTTCTAAATCTAGGTGTTTGTCATATAAATTAAAAGTACAGAAAAGCAGATATAATCCAGTAATAGAAAGAAATGAAACTATCTGTTTAAAGTGTAATCTTAATCAAGTGGAAGATGAATATCATTTTCTTTTAGTATGTCCATATTATGCTTTGAGCTGGAAATATTTCATCAGAATACTTTATAGTAAATCCTTCAAGAGAAAATTTAATCTATTGATTTCTACCCAAAATATAAAATGTATTAAAGGAATAGCCTTGTTTTTAAAAAGAAATCTGCCAGTTTAAATTGATTATACATGTATTGTAAATTTGTACACGCGTAGTGCACAATTAATTTGTTTTTAAAAGTAGTTATCTTGGTCATGTGGCCTCGATAACTGAATAAATGTCTTGTCTTGTCTTGTCTTGTCTAAATAATAATTATTTTATTAGTAAAAATTGTAAATATAAGTAAAAATTGTATCATTAATTCATAATGTACACGAAGTCCAAGATAAATTTAATTAAAAGTTGTGTTTGGGTTTTTATCTTAATTTTAATTTTTAGAAAAATATTTGGTCTTTACAATTGCATGTTTCATTTTTAATTCTTCTTTTTCCTTTTTCAAGTAAAATCCAAGAAGAAAACCAAACGTACTCATGTGCCTTCCAGTTTTGTGAGTAGTCCAGTGTATAATTAATTACTTTGAAATTATTAATTACAAATTATATTAAAACTGTATTCTCAGGTCAGTTTATAGAATAGATTTTAAACTTTTGTTCTTTCTTTGTCCTGATGCACCATTTTGTTTTTAAATTTAAATCTTGAGGTTAAAACAAGGTCGCATTCAAATGCACTGAATGTTAAATAGCCATGGTCTGCCTGAGCTTTTCTGCCCCGGATCGGGTCCCTGGCTATCCAGAGATGTGACCCGGGACGGACATGCTCAAAACTTTCATGGTATATGAGCATGACAAAATTATCCGCTCCGCCAGAGCTTTACGAGGGAGAGAGATAGATTCCCATGTTAGAGATTACGTGCCCATTAACTGTGCAAAGAAATGTTGAAGTGCTGAAGTTACCTTGCACATCTTGTACTGCATAGGGGGAATACCTGTTGCAAATAAGAAGTAATAAAATTCTGCAGCTGATTTGTGTTAAAAATGGTGAAGAGGTTTGTGAAATGCAAAGGTAATTGATAATATCTGTGGATAGCAAAAACATGTGAATATAAAATCTGTAGTTGTGTTTGTATTTTGCATTAGTAAAATGTATCATAGGATGGGCTAAGGAGCCATTTCAATTTAATAATGAGAAAAAGTTACTGTACATTATTCACAAAGGTTTCAAAACAAGAGGCTACTCGATGAGGTTATGCTTATTAAATATACATTTTTGTGCTTTTTTTGTATAAAAAGTGGGAGTATTTGGTTAAGGAGTATATTCTTATGATATCTGTTTGACAATCATTATATTGCAAAATGTCTGTGTTGTTTTGTTTGACAAGTAGTATTTCATGTCAACTCATTATTTAATGTTTTACTCAAGACTGGTTGCAATACATTATGTTAGGATTTTAATGAATTATGTCAGCATTAGAATAAATTATGTTCATATGTGATTAAATTGTGTTAACATTTAACTAGATTATGTTAACATTTAACTAGATTATGTTAACATTTAACTAGATTATGTTTAAATTAGAAAACATTATGTTAATATTAGACTACTTTATGCTAATATTAGACTACTTTATGCTAATATTAGACTACCTTATGTTAATATTAGACTACTTTATGTTAATATTAGACTACTTTATGTTAATATTAGAATACATTATGTTAATATTAGACTACTTTATGTTAATATTAGAATACATTATGTTAATATTAGTCTACTTTATGTTAATATTAGAATACATTATGTTAATATTAGACAACTTTATGCTAATATTAGACTACTTTATGCTAATATTAGACTACCGTATGTTAATATTAGACTACTTTATGTTAATATTAGAATACATTATGTTGATATTAGAATACACTTTGTTAATATTAGTCTACTTTATGTTAATATTATACTACCTTATGTTAATATTAGACTACTTTATGTTAATATTAGAATACATTATGTTAATATTAGAATACTTTATGTTAATATTAGAATACTTTATGTTAGTATTTGACTTCTTTATGTTAATATTAGACTACTTTATGTTAATATTAGACCACTTTATGCTAGTATTTGACTACTTTATGTTAATATTTGAATACATTATGTTAATATTATTTTTCCAGGCCAGTAACATGGAGGACCTGTTCTCGGATGATGAATCTGTTGGGGCGGAGTTAATAGCAGTGTGAGTCGGTTAAAGTGGAACACTTTGTTTTTTTAGATAACTCTGCAGTGGAATTACGGAATTTTTTTTTTTTTTAATGGACACCTTTAATAGGAGGAGGAGGTAGCATAAAAGTGTACACTTGTGAAATGTTGATAATTACCAGTAGTTATCTACCTTTACAATATAGACATAGCCTTGTTGCATGAGTGTTTCTGCCTGAAAGAAATTTTTGGGTATGGCACTATGGAATTGAATGCAACCACAGTCAACAGTGGGTATGGGGGGCCAAGACAAGAAAGAAAGTAGGTTACGTTTAGGGTTAGGTTTAAGAAAATTATATATTAATGATAAAGAGTAATTAATTTTATCAAAAAATTTAGTTTAAAAAATAAAATCTTTTAAAATATTTGGGTATGGTGCCATACCTGTTTTACCCTCTGGCAGAAACCCTGTGCATGTTACTTGTTCCATGCGTTTGACAGATCAAATACTGAATGTTCTGTTTGTGTTGTGTTTAGTGGTATCCGTAGTCGCCTCAAGAAGGAAAGTGGATCCATCGAGCTGGCCAAGGCATTTCTCAGGAAACAGCGACAGTCGTTGAAGCGCAGACAGGCAGCTGTGGCCGCAGCGAGACAACAACTGGCCTTGGACTTCGCCAAGATGAAGCAAGGAGTAAGTAGTTTGTGTTAGAAACAAAAATAGTGTATCTTAACGAACACGGACCCAAGTTAGTAGGCAATGTGAAATATTTTTGGCTATTATATCTTTTTTACCATTATGTTAAATATTATTTGTCTCCTGCTTAAATGAGGAATTGTTGCAAATCCCATGGGTTTTTTGTTGCGATTTTAGTAGCATGAGATTTATGTGAAACAAAATGAAATATGTACAGTCACAGTGATATACCCAGTTTTGACAGAGTTATGGCCCATGAACTTAGGAGATACAAAATTTGTTTTTCACATATGTTTTTTAACAATGCGTGAAATTTATGTGTATAGCTTTATCATGTACTGTTACAGATTAAGTTTGACTTTTATGGCGATTTACTCATTGTTCACAGAATTATGTCCCTTGAATTTGTTGAGCCCGGTAGCAGTGCTCTCAGAATGCTTGTTTCAAGAAATGTAGGGTGAAGCTTTAACTCTTTGAGGCCTGGCGGCCATTTTGAATTCCAGCCCTAGGCAGTGTTTACCTGCTGGTGCCCTAAAGCATAAACACAGATTTCATGCACTGCAGCAAAAATAACTCTTTAACTTAATCAATAAACAAATCTGCATCAAATTTTGTGAGCTATTTAATTATGTGCAATTAATGAAGAACATATATTATTTTATATGATGTAATTGTAAAAAAGTAGTTTAATGGTCTATAAATAACAGAAATAAACAAAAGTTTTAATAAACGTTACTGGTAATTGTCAGGAAGTTCTGATTGATTTTGGGGTTTTTCACTGAAACAATGCTGGAAATCTGGATTTGTGGTATTGCTTGAAACATCCAACACACAGGTTCACATTGCACTGTTCACAGCCTGTGGCTGGCTCACATCGAATGCCTTGTGTACTGCATTGTTTACATGTCCGTTTTTTACCCAGCACAACAGGCCAGTGTAAGAGTCCTACCGATATTCCGTCTATTTCGAAAATGTGACAATGGTATGTCATCACTATCGCTACTTACATTTGTAAGTCTACATCCGAATGACTGTTATTTAAATCGAGTACGTCATCGTTCGTGAAACCTTCAAATTCCGAAATACTATCATCATCAGAATTGAGAAATACGCCGTCGTCCATTTTGTTAAAAAAAAATTCAAAGCGAACAAAGCCAAACAAAGCCACGAGTGCATGAACAAACCCAGCTGTAAGACTACTTTTTATTGGTCACTGGATTAATCTTCTACAAGCTGGTAATGAAAACTTCTAATTATATTAGCCAATGACGTCTCGTTTTACATGTACAGTCGGCCACGCCTCCAGTCGGCATTCGATAATAGCTACTGCTTGTAAACCACGCGTACAGGCGGGACTCGACATTTCGCGCAAATTAACATCACGACGTGAATCGGGATTTGGCCCCAAAGAGTTAATAGATGTTTTTCACAGTTGGTCAGTCACAAACCTGATGGGCGGTCTTGTCTGTAGGTTGAGATAACTGTACTCTGACTGAACTGTAGGTATAAATCGCCCTATACTAATAATGTTATGTTGTACAGCAGTATTATTTGATTGTGCTGGATGTTTCAGGGTGACGGCGGGGGCCACATTCTGGAGGACGTGAGGAGCAGCCTGGAGACGGAGGCCCGCGAGGTGGACGAGATGATGTCACATCTGCAGGTCGGCAGTCAGCTCATCCACGAGAAAGAGCACAAACTCAACATGCTGCACAATCTCAACAGAGAGGTCAGTTATCAAGTCAGTCATTCTGTTATCAACTCAGGATTCTTGTTATCAACTTGATTTTCTGTTATCAACTCAGGATTCTTGTTATCAACTTGGACTTCATGTTATCAACTTGGTCTTCTTATTATGAACTTGGTCGTCTTGTTATTAACTCTGTTATTAACTCAGTATTTCTGTTGTCAACTTGGTCTTCTTGTTATCAAATCTGTCGTCTTAGTATCGGCTCAGTCTTTTTATTACCAATGTTATCATTTTACTATCAAGTCAGTTTTTTTTTTATGAACTCAGTCTTTTTATTATGAACTAGGTATTTTTAACTTGGTCTTTTTCTTTTCATCATGGTATTCTTTATTATCCTTCCAAGACAATAAACACCCTGTTACCAGTATTCACCTCACTGCATTCAGTAGTTATAGCTTCCAGTGTTTCTCACACAGCCTCCTACCTTCAGATGGAATGAACATCCCAGTGGCCGATCTAAGGGGAAACCCCAGGTGTCCGGGCCCATCTAAATTTTGCGACAGTTTTTATTTAAATGTTTTAATTTTTTATGTTGGAGAATCCAAGGAATCTCGTCAGGAATGTTTGTGGCCTTCAGCCACATGTGATTGGGATCCTTCTAAATGGGTCTTCTAGATCTGCCACATGTCATCGGGATCCCCCTAAATGGGTCTTCTAGATCAGCCACATGTCATCGGGATCCCCCTAAATGGGTCTTCTAGATCGGCCACTACATCCTATTTCCAGTATTCACCTCACTGATTTCAGTAATTACAGCCACCTATTTCTTCAAACAACCTCCTAATATCAAAGATAATAAACCATCTGGATTAAGCTATCAATTGGTATGTAGTGGGTTCAAGTCCCTGTACCATTTCCCACCTATCTATATTGTATGTGGTGAATTTTAACAGTGAGGAAGAGTTCACAACCCAGTACCAGCTCCCACCTATCTATACTGTACATGGTGAATTTTAACAGTGGCGAGGTGTAAAGCTTGATCCAGGGATTTGTTCAATATCATGTCACAATTCACTACCCAAGTTTCAGAGATCGCTATGCAATTTTAAAACATTAAACACTAGTTGCTAATCAATTTTTATATGACCAAAAATATCACTAATCAAGATTTTGAAAACAAAATGTTCCCTGTAATCATAATTGTAATTTTTAAAAATAATTATTGCTTTGTTTTTAACCATATGTATGAGACCTTATAGCCTCTCGGCCATGATGAATTTGAATTATCTCCCCTTAGACATGCTTATCAACCTGTAAACTCATGCTGACTGTTCAGTAGTGTTAAAAACTCACAAGTTTCTTTTTTTATACATTTAGCCTCTGAGTGATGAAGAATTGGAGTTCTCTCCCTTTGAGCATGCGTATCCACCTGCCAGCTTGGCGCCGTTAGATCTGACGGATGATGACGCCAGTAGCGGAGTGAGCAGCAACGATTTCAATCTGGAGCAGTTTATTCAAGGTAGGTCGGTTCTATAAGAGTGGAGTGGTTTTCACGAGGCACCGATACAACTCGAGTGTGGTTTGTACACGTATGTGTGGCACAGACTGATTGTGGCTTCTCACAGTGCAACTTTTAGTCATTGGTACCCAAAAATTGTTTTGCCAGTGGATGGATAAATGGATGCATGGATAGATGATGCTTTGTTGTGGATGGACAGACAGATAGACGAGACAACATTCATAGTGTTCTGTAATGATTTTAGTTAAATATTCAAGTTGTCAGTGAGAAAAAATTATGAGAATATTTTCTATATTTTAGAAATAATAAACAAATCATTACTAGAAATTGCATTTTATGAATGCAACTTTATTGAGATAATTTCTTTCTTTCTACATAGATTTATAAAAAACAATTTGGTTCATAGTTTTCTCTATACATAGTAATAATTATATTTTAAGCAAGGAACAATTAATGATCATGAAAGACGTTCAGTGTTCAAAACTATGTTTACAAACCCATTAAGAATTTAGACAGATAGACAGATATAGACTGTCCATATGGAGATGAAGTATAATATAAATGTATCATCTTATAGGCTCCAAATTTCCAAGTTACATGCAATTCAAATTTTTATATTGCACTCATAATTTTATTTGTTTGCTTTTAGCACTAAAGTTATTTGCATGCATCATCTACTATACTATTTGCAATATTTTAAAAAACGGTTTCACACCTTTGTTATGTTATTTCTGTATTTTGCATTACTGGTGATTTAGTTTTGTCTAAGGTCATCCTTAAAAAAAATATTTGCTTTGCTGTAACCAAAACTGTCGGATTTAAGAGACTGTGTCAACATTGCATAATAGCAGCTTACTACAAGTTATTTTAATTTTAATTAATTTGTTTGTTATGTTACATAAAAATTATACCAAATCATTTAATTTAGTAGCAGATTTTGTATTTGTTATTAAATTTTGTTGGAACATTTCCAGCGGGTATTGTGTTCTCATCCATAATTTCAGGGAGAAGTACTAGCTTTTTAAAAAAAATCATATTTTATGCACAATTCTTGAAGAAGTCTACAATTATGCAAAGATCATTGTTAGATTAAATTAATTGGTAGTTATTTATCACAAATGTAATTGTACTAACAAAATATTTGTTCCAGCCAGTGCACCACGACTGGTACATGTATATCAAAGGCCGTAGTATGTGCTATCCTGTCTTTGGGTTGGTGCATATAAAAAATCTCTTGCTACTAATAGAAAAATGTAGCAGGTTTCCTCTCTAAGATTATATGTTTAAATTATCAAATGTTTGACATCCAATAGCTGATTATTAATAAATCAATGTGCTTTAGTAATGTTGTTAAACAAAACAAACTTTAAACCAAATATTGACTTGATAAGGCACCTTTAACAGTGGGATGGTCAGTCAGTTGTTGGTATCTTTATGTGATTATTTTAACACAAATATTGACTTGATAAGGCACCTTTAACAGTGGGATGGTCAGTCAGTTGGTGGTATCTTTATGTGATTATTTTAACACAAATATTGACTTGATAAGGCACCTTTAACAGTGGGATGGTCAGTCAGTTGGTGGTATCTTTATGTGATTATTTTAACACAAATATTGACTTGATAAGGCACCTTTAACAGTGGGATGGTCAGTCAGTTGGTGGTATCTTTATGTGATTATTTTAACACAAATATTGACTTGATAAGGCACCTTTAACAGTGGGATGGTCAGTCAGTTGTTGGTATCTTTATGTGATTATTTTAACACAAATATTGACTTGATAAGGCACCTTTAACAGTGGGATGGTCAGTCAGTTGTTGGTAGCTTGATGTGATTATTTTAACACAAATATTGACTTGATAAGGCACTTTTAACAGTGGGATGGTCAGTCAGTTGTTGGTATCTTTATGTGATTATTTTAACACAAATATTGACTTGATAAGGCACCTTTAACAGTGGGATGGTCAGTCAGTTGTTGGTAGCTTGATGTGATTATTTTAACACAAATATTGACTTGATAAGGCACTTTTAACAGTGGGATGGTCAGTCAGTTGTTGGTATCTTTATGTGATTATTTTAACACAAATATTGACTTGATAAGGCACCTTTAACAGTGGGATGGTCAGTCAGTTGTTGGTAGCTTGATGTGATTATTTTAACACAAAAATGGACTATAGGTGAAAAAAAACCCATGTCATTACCATTTTTGTGATTTGAACTGGTTACAACAAACACTTCATGTTTTTTTAAGGATGCCCTAAGCCATTTGTGTGTGTTTTCTGTTTCCAATTATGTTTTGTTGTACGACTCTTCACCCAGGCCTGTCGAGAGAGCCGAGTTCTCAGCATGTGGGTAAACTGGCCTCATCGCCACACACTGTCCGTCCACCGCTCGGCGACCAGAAATCTCAACCTGATATAAAGACGATCGCTGGGTCTCTGAAAAAAATCAACTCTGAGCTGTCTCGCGTTCTCAGTGCTATCGGCAGTCAGAGCACGCCCAGTCTGCCAGTACAGGCTCCGGTGTACACTCCACCAGGTATGTCGCACGTTCTCAGTGCTATCGGCAGTCAGAGCTCGCCCAGTCTGCCAGTACAGGCTCCGGTGTACACCCCAGTAGGTACAAGTCATAACAAGGGACACACAAACAAAATTATTTTTGTCACAATATATTTTATTTTTAATTTTTATTTGTTTTTGCATTGTGTTTTTTTTTCATTTGTTTTAAGTGGAGTGTCATTATATTTGATTTCATGTTTCCTTGATATACTCTGTATAATTAATAATTAGTAAGAACAGTAGTTCTTTTAATTTTCTTCTTGATATAGTGTTTTAAAACATGCATGTGGTACCATAGACAGCTGACCTGAATGGTACAACAAAATAGGCTACTACCGCTATATATATATTTGTACGTAATTTATCCTCAAAAGTGTATAGTTCAACCAGCTACATACAGTAGCTGTCATATCCTACTTATTATTGATTCGTTTTTTGTGTGTCTAATTAAATGATGGATATGTGGTCATAAATTAGAGAAAAATAAAACTATTTTTCATTGGTCTTTAGCATTGGTCATTCAAAAGTGTTTCCAAAATGGTTTATGCTAACTTGTGTCGTGCAAATAAAATCACTGAGCAGATATTGGTATTGACTACTTTGAAATTATTACATTTATATGTTTATTGGTTATGCTATTTAATATTAAAAATATAGAGTAACTGTGTTTGTTAATATGAAGCTCAGAGGTATTTTATTTATATTTCTCTAACATTTGCATATTGTACAAAAATTTAAATTAAAACCATTATGTAGTAATATTAAATACAATACACTACATCATTTGTCAAATCGATTGTTGACAAGGCATTAAATAGTGGATTACTTTCATACACTGCAGGGGGTAAGAGCAGATAACTGATGTTAGTTTGTCTCTAAAATATCCTCATGCAATATAAATGTTACTTAACAGATATGTAATTATTTAGGTTAGATTTATGAATTTGATGATTCATTGCAATCAAATTAATTACCTAAGTTTGTGCAACTGTTGAATGGAAGTATAATTAAAATGCCCCCCTGTTGTGTGTGTTTCAGACATGCCAGCCAGTCACGTTCCGATCTACGTGCCTCATCCGCCGTCCGTTCAGTCTTCCAACTTGACCAGCTTGAACCCATACATGTACGTACACTGCTAATAAACACTTGTAGCCATAGCAACATGTTTTCAGCTGGCCAGTACCTGTGTTTTCATGCTAATATCTGTGTATTCAGTGTAGTTCTGGTCATCCTTGATGGAAAGATCCTTTGCTGCTAATCGGAAAGAGTAGCCGCCCATGTAGTGGCGACAGCGGGTTTCCTCTCAAAATCTGTGTTGTCCTTAACCATATGTCTGACGCCATATAACCGTAAATAAAATGTGTTGAGTGTGTCGTTAAATAAAACATTTCTTTCTTTCTTTCTTTCCTTGATTGAGTTTTGCCTCAATAATCTTATATGTAACAATTTATTGTTTGCTTCCAACTGAAACATTCCTTTCTTTTAATTAGCACCAACCCTCAGCACCATGTTGATTACTCTCGACTGGTGAGTTCAGCAGAGGTGTCGCTCGAGAGAAAGTGGAGAAAATACTTCGGAGGTTTGTGTTTATTTTCCTCCTCTGTTAAATATACAGCTGAGTTTGCTATAAATATATTCTGATACATATTATATATATTCTTTGTTAAATATATACAGCTGGGTTTGCTATAAATACATTCTGATACATATTATGTATATTCTTTGTTAAATACAAGACTGGGTTTGCTATAAATATATTCTGATACATATTATATATATTCTTTGTTAAATATAAAGCTGGGTTTGCTATAAATATATTCTGATACATATTATGTATATGCTTTGTTAAATACATGACTGAGTTTGCTATAAATATATTCTGATACATATTATGTATATGCTTTGTTAAATACATGACTGAGTTTGCTATAAATATATTCTGATACATATTATGTATATGCTTTGTTAAATACAAGACTGGGTTTGCTATAAATTTATTCTGACATATTAAAGAGAATCTTTGGGGTGAGCTACACAAGTGTTAAGCTGTCATTCAATAAAAATAGTAAATGCCAATTTAAGTTGAATATGACAAATATATTTCAATATTAAATCACTCAATCTACATTATTGGAGCCAAGTTCTTTTAGGTGGACTGACACTTGTGTGTTTACTTTCTCCCTGTGGATGACATCCCTAACACTGGTGGAGTTTCAGTTATCTCGGTGTTCATTATCTGTGAGACATATCACTTTGATATGTAACAAGATGTTTTGAACCATATGGATAATAATTGTAAATATAAAGAGTGGACGTTAGTAGTAGCAGCAGTAGCTTCCGAAATCCAGTGACTGCTGCCTGCAGTTGAACAGTCTGTGTCAGCCAGTGTTCTGCAGGTAGTTTCTATTGTTATTGATGTTAATGAGTTTATCTGTTCTCGATGGTTTGTTCTAGATCGTCGGCCGCCCATGATGACCAGTGCCAGCATTCTTCCAAGTTCTACTGCTGTCGGGCCGGGCCCTGTCAGGTGAGAAAATTGATTTAAATTTGAATTACTATAAAATTTAAATTTTAATATCAGCTTGGGACAAATTTAGGGCTGATGCTACCATATAGAGCAATAATTATCAAAAGTTCAAAATTTTCTGAATGTACATCATAAATTATTAACCCTTGTTCAATTAATAATAGGTTTGATATATTTCTAATTCAAAGAACAAATATCTATTTACAATATTTATTGACCTTCCTTTCTGCTGTAGATTTTCAGCTTGGAAACAATAAATCAATTCAGATTGAGTCTACATTTATTTTTCTTAAAATAAATGTACTCTACAGTTTCAAATATAGATGACAAACATTACTTCGGACTCGGTCTTCGTGTGTATATCTTTCAATGAGTGTTCATTATTTTCAATCCTGAGTAAAAAGTTAACTTTCTTTAGATACCTATATTTGTAATATAGAAATATGTTATCAATTTAGACTGAGTCTTCGTGTATTCATCTTTCTTTCATTGTTTTGTATTTTTACTGTAGAGACCATCCACATAATTTAGACTGAGTCTATATGTATTTATATTTCTGTCAGTTTTGTGTTTCTACTCTAGAGACAGCTAAGTTACTTCAGACTGAGTCTGCATGTATTTATCTTTTTACTTTGTCTTTCTACCCAGAGACCAGTTCAGACTGAGTCTGCATGTATTTATCTTTCTACTTTGTGTTTCTACCCAGAGACCAACTGTGCCAGTTCAGACTGAGTCTACATGTATTTATCTTTCTACTTTGTGTTTCTACCCAGAGACCAGCTGCGCCAGTTCAGATTGAGTCTGCTGGAGTCATCGTGTCGCGCCCCGTCGACGGTGGACCGACTGGCAGAACACAAGGACTGGCTGCGCCGCTTCCACCAGGCGGACGTGACGTTCGGGGCGTCGGTTGTGAAGGCCTCGGCCGGATCAGACGCGGGATCTGTGTATCCTTGATCTCATCACAGTCGTAACGGGTTAGGTTCAGTTTAAATCTTTGTATGCTGTGTATCCTTGATCCCATCACAGTCGTAACGGGTTAGGTTCAGTTTAACTCCCTGTATGCTGTGTATCCTTGATCTCATCACAGTCGTAAAGGGTTAGGTTCAGTTTAACTCCCTGTATGCTGTGTATCCTTGATCTCATCACAGTCGTAACGGGTTAGGTTCAGTTTAACTCCCTGTATGCTGTGTATCCTTGATCTCATCACAGTCGTAACGGGTTAGGTTCAGTTTAACTCCCTGTATGCTGTGTATCCTTGATCTCATCACAGTCGTAACGGGTTAGGTTCAGTTTAACTCCCTGTATGCTGTGTATCCTTGATCTCATCACAGTCGTAACGGGTTAGGTTCAGTTTAACTCCCTGTATGCTGTGTATCCTTGATCTCATCACAGTCGTAACGGGTTAGGTTCAGTTTAACTCCCTGTATGCTGTGTATCCTTGATCTCATCACAGTCGTAACGGGTTAGGTTCAATTTAACTCCCTGTATGCTGTGTATCCTTGATCTCATCACAGTCGTAACGGGTTAGGTTCAGTTTAACTCCCTGTATGCTGTGTATCCTTGATCTCATCACAGTCGTAACGGGTTAGGTTCAGTTTAACTCCCTGTATGCTGTGTATCCTTGATCTCATCACAGTCGTAACGGGTTAGGTTCAGTTTAACTCCCGGTATGCTGTGTATCCTTGATCTCATCACAGTCGTAACGGGTTAGGTTCAGTTTAACTCCCTGTATGCTGTGTATCCTTGATCTCATCACAGTCGTAACGGGTTAGGTTCAGTTTAACTCCCTGTATGCTGTGTATCCTTGATCTCATCACAGTCGTAACGGGTTAGGTTCAGTTTAACTCCCTGTATGCTGTGTATCCTTGATCTCATCACAGTCGTAACGGGTTAGGTTCAGTTTAACTCCCTGTATGCTGTGTATCCTTGATCTCATCACAGTCGTAACGGGTTAGGTTCAGTTTAACTCCCTGTATGCTGTGTATCCTTGATCTCATCACAGTCGTAACGGGTTAGGTTCAGTTTAACTCTCTGAATGCTGTGTATCCTTGATCTCATCACAGTCGTAACGGGTTAGGTTCAGTTTAACTCCCTGTATGCTGTGTACCCTTGATCCCATCACAGTCGTAACGGGTTAGGTTCAGTTTAACTCCCTGTATGCTGTGTATCCTTGATCCCATCACAGTCGTAACGGGTTAGGTTCACTTTAACTCCCTGTATGCTGTGTATCCTTGATCTCATCACAGTCGTAACGGGTTAGGTTCAGTTCCTGCTAGAATCGGTGTCTCCCCACTATTGTACTAAAAGTTAGAATCACTGTAACCCACTTGAAATGTTTTTACTAGTTTTCTCACTGGGTAGGGATGGAGGATGTCTCCCTTAGCAGCAACATGTAAAATGTATTGTTATACATGTATATTACTTGTTTTTTGGAGGGGTGGATGGTGATGGGGAACATATATATAATAAGATTCAAAGTGAATAAATAAATAAATAAATATATATATATATATATATATATATATATATATAAATTGCTTTCATTTCTGATTAAGGCCCAAAACATTTTGAAGCTGGGTTTGGGTTTGGCAAATATTGTATCGAGCAAAAATGAAATGCACCGAATTGAATGTAACAAAACGTGTGTGTGTGTGTCTATGTCTCTGTCTGTCTCTCTCTCTCTCTCTCTCTCTCTCTCTCTCTCTCTCTCTCTCTCTAGCTCTCAAAACCAAGTGGAATTGTTAAACATTATTTTCCTTTGAACTAGTTTTCACAGTGACTGTTACAGAAGGTTTGTTAATGCTGTTGTCTTTGTTGTGTTTTCCTCCTTAACTTGAAACAGCACCAGTATTGGTGTCGGGTCTGAGCACAGATTCAGCGAACCTCTGTCATCCAGCTCCCCAGTCCGTCACACTGTGCCCCCTCGCTTCAACTTGGACGAAAACAATGAAGTGAGGGTGACGCAGTACTGAGTCTGGGCCGTCTACATGTGCGTCACACAGAGCCTTACAGACTGAGTCTGGGCCGTCTACATGTGCGTCACACAGAGCCTTACAGACGTGCCTACCGTGTGGTGGTGAAGGAATCTCAAATGTCTCATCTTCGTTGTAATCAGCAATTCTCACCATGACAAACTGAAATCTTTAAATGGACTTTCTAGAGTTGACTGTTATTGTAACTTGTTTTCAAATAATAGAGCTATTCTATCAACTGAAATAACATTGTAAAATTAAGAAATATTCACATTTTGCCTCATTATGTCACGGTCACTTACTAAATATATAAATTAAACATCGATTTCATTTCTCATCTGATTTTCATGAATGTTGACATACAGAATAAGGATTTGCAGCATTTCTAATGCCTTGTTTATCGAGAGAGATACTAATATTCTAAAAAAGAAAGAAAATGCATTTAATATATCTATATCTATTTGTTGGTAAAAAGTCTCTGTTAGAAACATTTTACAATGGATTTAAACTCAGGAATGTCTGTTTAACCCTGTGGCTCATGATGTTGTTGATGCTGAGTTGAAATGTCTGTTGACTTGTTATTAACCCTGTGACTGGGGATTTTGTTCGTGCTGGGTTCATGTTAAACATTCATCCTGTGTGAGGAACACCGCTGAAGAGAAACATTTGAAAGTGTCTCAGCTCAAGATCGAGCTGCAATATTATCTAATCATTTATTATTGTTAACCCCAACAGGTGACGTTTTTCTTTGTTCTTATTAAATTGTCATTCATTTGTTAGTTATTGTTAGATAACCTGTTATTGGGGTAAATCAAAATGAACTACAAGTGTATACATACCTGTTGAATCTAGAACAAACAAAGGTTTTGATTTTGTATTTTTATTGTTGTTGACCTTTTTTAAATGGATGACTTTTATATATAGATTAATGTAATTTTGTATGCAACAGGGTGGTATTTAAAGTGCCTTTTATAAACATTTTCAACTGTGCTTTAAAGTGATGAATTCAGAACCACCAGAATAAAATATGCATATTCTATCAGCTTGGAGATATGAAGGGGATTGTGATATGTACAGTTTATAATATAACATTTACGGTATTAAATCATGAGACTTGATCCGATAACAGAAGACTTCTGTGGAATACAGGAGAGATGACAGGTCTCAATAAAAAAATTGTTTTAACACACTGAGTAGGAAGGAATTTGAGTTTGACAAGCACCAAGTTTTTGGTGGAATGGTAAAAGAAATTTTCAGTCTTTTTTTTTTTTTTAATGAAAGAAGCTTGTTTGGGGTTTTTTCTGATGATTCTGCAAAATTGATGGTGCTCTATATCTGAAATTTAAAGTTTTCAAACAGATTATTTTGTACATGCTGCTTTTTAAAATTATTTTCTTAATTTAATTTTACAGAAATTATAAATAGAAATGACAACTTGTATATAATGTTATAAATATTATTATTTTAAATGGATACAAGTCATTTATCAGAAATGACTGCAGGTATTTGGTGTGCTCAGCATTTGGTTGAGACCATCTCGTTTCCCAGGCATCGTATAGATGGTATAGAAATGTTGGTATGTTATTGGTATTAACATGAAGACTCATGGTTCACATTAAACATGTACGAGATAGCCAGGATTCATTCACCCTTATGTCTCATAGTATCATGATCCTTTGAAAATCATGAGAAATAAGTAGCTGCTATGTTATTGTGTGTTCTCATTTGCAATATGTTTATTATTTTTACAAGTAGTATTTGGTAGTTGTTTTAGAGTACAATCACTGAAATATTAAAAGTGTAACATCGCGGCAAAGTCAGGTGATTGGAAAAGGGACGTTACACTGGTCAGGTCAGGTCAGGTCAGGTCAGGTCAGGTCATAGGGTTTTACGTGCACGTTCAGAGCAAGCAGTCGTAGCACACGCCTGTCCAGGACAGGAGACATTACTGTTAATTGAGGTAGTTAATATAAGCAGGATCTGAAATGAACATAGCCCTTGCCTTCGTTATCCTCCGGGACCAATGAAAATGTAGCAATGACTACAACAGGACCGGATACATGTCCCACTAGCGAGTACATGAGACAATCATTCAAAACTGTTATAATCTGGGTCATTTAGTATTAAACATGCTAATTCCAGACACTAAAACCAGCAAGAACTGACAATTTCAAGCAAGTATTTGAGATAGTCATTAGTTGTCCAACAATAACCAGATGTTGTGGTTAAGTCATCAGATCTAAGGCTGGTAGGTACTGGGTTCACATCTTGGTACCAGCTCCGACCAGAGCGAGTTTTGTGCAGCTGTAAGGCCACTACGCCAACTTCTCTTTCACCAACCACCAACCATCAACCACAAACCTTGCACAGGCAGTTAACTGAGGTATGTGCCCAGAACAGATCTTTGTTATTTTAATTCTTAAAGAAATAATAATAATAATAATTTCCTAAGTAGATGGACATGTGTATCGGTATATGTACAATATTAAAACAAAGATGATGATTTTAAGTAACTTTTGAAAAGGTTTTGTGCCAATCACTTTATTCAGATGAAGTTTGTCTTGTCCTTTAACATACAGGTAAACATTATGGCAATGTCTTAGTTTAATTACTGGTAGGAATAAAAAGCAAAATATTATCAAGTGTGTTTAGTTAATTGAGGCCATTTAATAAGTATGTAACACTGGAGGGTTGTTTGCATTTAAAATACATTTAATGTTATGGAATGGGGGGTGGGGGTTGGGGGGGGGGGGGGGAGTGGTAATTGTTGCCTTATGTTGTTATATAATTGTTGAACGGCCCCTTCACAGAAATGTGTATTGAAGTAGTCTTTCTTTTTCTTTTTTATCATGTATGTATGTGTGTATATATATATATATATATATATATATATATATATATATATATATATATATATATATATATATATATATATTCTCAACCCCTGCAATTAAAAATGTCTAAGGCAAAAACCATGCCATGGGAAAATATTGAATATAGTCCAGAGCAAAAAAGTGCCATAGAGAATTGCGCTCTCCCCAGCATTGCCGATTGCCATGGGCAACTGCAGGGGCTGGTATCTTACAAGTATACAGTGTGGAATATACAACTTGGAATCTATTATGAATGGATATGTTAACTATGTAGCAATATCTGTGATAACGTATATTATGTATTCTGTTATTTGGCGATATTAATGACATTATTTGGGAAATGTTGATTTGCTGTACTAAATAGAATTTTTATAATTATAGTTTTTCTGTCTTCCTCTTAGTGTATCTGCTCTCCGTTTATAGATATTTTCCGATGTCGTTGTTAATCCAGTATCTTCCCTCGCTTGTCAGGGAATTATAGATAATGTTTACTGTGAACGTCGGGATTTGTACATACTGTTGTTGCTGGATTTGTGATGAATGTATTCCTTGTTTTATTTAAGAACCTGAATGACTTGAAGAAGATTGGATAATTTTATTAATATGATTGTTATTTCCTGAATCTTAGTTTTTACATTCTTTTATTTCTCGTCCACACACTGATCTAGTTTTGAAAACAAAAAGTATAGTTTACCAAACAAAATATGCAGGCAAATTAAAAAGGGAAATATTTTTATTTAAAAAAGAAATCCATTTTCTTTGGAAATAAGAAAGGGCCTGGAATTGTAAGGATATTATGTTTACCCTGGTGTGGTGTGAAACGTGTATGTCTATTGAGAGAGAGAGAGAGAGAGAGAGAGAGAGAGAGAGAGAGAGAGAGAGAGAGAGAGAGAGAGAGAGAGAGAGAGAGAGAGAGAGAGAGAGAGAGAGAGAGAGAGAGAGAGAGGGGAGAGAGAGAGAGGGGGGGGGGGGGGGGGCACAGAGACACACACACACACACAGAGAGAGATGCACACACACAGTTATTTTATAATTTATACAGTCCTGGGCCTCCTCCTACGAATCGATCTTAGCGCTAAAATCTTTGAAGTGCATTTCGACCTTATATACTTAAGATGATCTTAGCGCTAAGATCGCATCGTAAAAAATGGGGCCCTGAACGGTAGGCTTTAGGGTGCCTAAAAAAACAGAACAATTTTTATGGTGTTTACGTTTCTTGTGAATAACAATTAAGAGTTGAGTGAATAAATCAATAAATTTTATAGCCACCTTATAAAAACTTTTGTCATAAAGTTAATCTTTTAATCAAATTCAAATCTCAAAGGGCTCATTGATTTTTTTACGCTGGTTCTGAAAAACCACCACTGATGCACTTGATACACTCAACGTCATAACTGTGGTTCATTGTGTCTTACAGTCAGTCCCCTAGAAGATCTGATGTAATCAAAAGTCAAAGATAACCTTTGTAAGTAGTATTCGAATGTGTAATGTCAAATCCGTCCATATTATAATAAATGATTAAACCTTTGTTTCTGTTGTTTGATGATTGCTTTTTATTTAATTATGTTTTGTGCTGGGGTGTCGATAAATATTAATTTTATCGTTCATTTTTACTTAATTATTGATTATTACCTCATAAACCTATATTGAATAAATTAATTTTCTGTATCTCATATTCTTTGGGGTGATAAAATATATTAGCTGAGGGTTTAGGCCAAGCACAGTGTTTTCCAGTTGTTTTTTTGTTTTGTGTTTGTTTTTCTTCTTCTCGTTATTTGGGGGGGGGGGGGGGGGGGTGTCTAGTTTCATTTCCATCCGTACCTGTCTGAATCCACTCTCAATATAGGTGTTAATTTGTTCTTTAACGTTTGTAATCAGAATGAGCCTTCCTTAAAATGTGGCGAGTTATAGCATGTTGTATCACCACTGCCGTAATCTCGTTTTGTGTAGTCGTACATGAACTAACTGGCACATCATTTATTGATGTCACTTAAACCAGGACTGTACCCAGTACCCGCTCCACACCCCAGAATATATGAATAGTGCTATTTTTAGTTTGAAACATCACTGGGATGGGGTGAACGATATGCACCTATCCTCTGGTAGTCATTCTATGATATAGCATTCCCTTATAGCTGCTGACCATAGTTATTAGTGTAAATTATTTCATCTATGGCCGGGGGTGGGGGCGGAGTTAAATTATAACATACCTTTTTGCATAACATCAATATTGGTAAAATCAACGTGTCTGGTAATATAATATACGAAGTAATATACAGTGTTTGAATAATGGCATACCTCCCAGCCCCATACCCACTTCTCCCCTCCCAGCCCCTTGCCCACATCTCTCCTCCCAACCCCTTACCCACATCTCACTAGACTGGTTTTCTAGTGACCCCTTCCCAAACACTAGCAAACAGATCTGATTAAAAATTTAAATTCCTAAATCAGGGCCGAAAAAAATTATAGAAACTTAAAGAAAATTATCTTAACCGTTTAAGGAGTTTTAGCCTATTAACTACTCGGTTGCCCGCCCCCCCCCCCCCCCCCCCCCCCCCCCCCCCCAAACAAAAAATCCTAGCTACGGCCCTGGAAATGCGTTTATATAGAACTAACCCTGACCAGGTGTTAAACGTAATGGTTAGGGTCATCCATAAAGTACATTATTATCAAAAAGTATCAGAAACACATGTTTCTGTCCACCTGTTCGTGATAGGTGAAAATTAATGTTATGCGAAACAAAAAATGAATTTCTGAGAATAGTGATTGACTTGATCTAGTGGATAACGAATTTGTATCTGTATTACTGGCCATTAGCAACATGTACAACATATTGTTTTATTAAAGCCACACTCTTTATGTATCAAAGTTCGTGTTTTTATATATCTATGATGTTATCGCCTACCTATCTTCCCATGACAATCACCGTCCACACTTCGTCATCGTACAGTGTGGACCAAAGTCCCGAGTTTGCCCCTGAATAGAACTGCGGAAATATCGGAGCAGTTCTTTCCATATGGATTGTACGCATTTCATAGAAACATAATGAGGTAAGTGTATCCGTTATACGGAACTCTTATTCGTTTAATTAACTAATTACAAAGAAGAGGAACAGAATACTTGATTAACGGTCATATACAGTGAGGACTAATTAATTACATACCTCCCAGCCCCTTTGTTTGCTAGTCGCCTTCCAGAACACTAGCAAACAGATTGGATTTTAAAGATGGTTTCCAAAGCAGACGATATGACTGTAAATAGCGGGAATAGATTAATATGAAGTATAACGGTGATCGGGTGGAAAACGTAATGGTTAGGAGTCATCGATAAAGTACATATGCCCACATGGAGGAGGTGTTTCGGGCATTAGGTACGAACATGGTACGAGGAGGGGGTGTTTGCTAGCTGATAATGTACATATGCCATTGTGTTGTAAACTTATGTTGGCGGTACACTCTATGAGATACACATTAAATTCCAATTAAATGTAAAGTTTGTTTAAAACCTTTAAATAAACTTCTTTTTTTCTTGAATATCTCAGAATTATTGGTGTAAAATATTACGCAATCCAACAACCGAATTGTATCCAGTATATCTTTTATGACACCTACAGCTATCTGGTCATTTTGACATTTGGTCTAGATAGTAAGAGAAAAAACCCGCTACCGCCACATTTACCAAATATGACCGAGACGGGTTTTTGCCCACTTTCCATACACAGGACAACAAAATGGCAAGACACATTTTAATTTAGTTTCGTCCGTATTTTCAATAAAGATTGGGCACACGATTGAGCTGGGTTGTCAGTAAGAACAGAGATTGATGATCAATTGAATTGTTTTTGTTGATTAGTAATGCATTCACTCTGAGGGCGTGGGCGGGATTTAACTCAGTCGGTTGTGTGCTCGCTTGTACTGCGGACAAAATGTTGCCAATATACACAAAACTATTCAATGTTATGCTAAATAACAGTATTTTCCCAAATGAATGGCTGATAGGAATGATTAAGCCAATCTTTAAAAATAAAGGAAGCCGTTCTATACCAGAAAATTATAGACCAATAACCTTATTATGCTGTAACTCAAAACTATTTACAACGATCCTAAATAAACGACTAAATGACTACCTTGAAGAAAATAATATCTTAACTGAAGCCCAGACTGCCTTTCGAAAAGGCTACTCCACAACCGACCATCTGTTTAATATATATTCTTTAATCGAAATTTTAAAAAGAAGAAAAAAGAAATTATTCTGTGCGTTTATTGATTTCCAAAAGTATATCAAGAAGCTTCCTTTGGCAAAAATTATTAAAATTATTAAACTATAACATAAACGGCAAATTCCTTAGAATTATCCAAAAAATGTATCAAGGTATAAAATCCTGTATCAGTTTAAATAACGAATGCTCACAATTCACCTGTCCTATTTTCACTTTATTTAAATGACTTAGAAAACCACCTACTAAATTCTAACTGTTCGGGGGTAGCCACCGCTATAGATGACCACGATTGCTTTCTAGACATCGGTATCCACTTACTTTGTCTCCTACGATACTGCACTACTAGCAACCAATGCTCACGATTTGCAAAACAATCTAAATGTCTTTTTGGAATACTGCAAAAAATGGAAACTTAAAGTAAACAGTGAAAAAACAAAAATAATAATATTTAATGGAAATGCAAATGACTATAAGAAAAAGTTTACTCTCGGAGATAAGTCTCTTTAGAATGTTAAAGAATACAAATATTTAGGTTTAACGTTCACTAAACAAAACAAATTTAAAATAACAAAACAATGTTTAATTCAGCGTGCAACTAAAGCAATATATTTTGTTTTATCTAAAGCCAAGGATAATAATTTGCCAATTGATTGCAAGATTAAATTATTTGTTCAATGGTCCTCCCAATACTTTTGTATGGCTGTGAAATCTGGGGATACGAAAATGTGGACATAATAGAAAATATTCATATAAATTTTCTTAGACGATTATTGCCAGTAAAAAAGGGTACGTCTATTTTTATGTTATATGGGGAACTTGGTAGAACGCCACTAAAACTAGTTATAGATCAAAGAATTATAGGATTCTGGGCACGTATAGTTAAAGGTAAATCTACAAAAATCACTAATTTAATTCTTAATTATATGATAAAAGAATCTGTTGCAAACGGGCACAGCTATAACTGGCTAGAAAATTTAATACACCTGTTAAATAACCTAGGCATGACCGATATTTATATGTCGAAAAATTTCCCATCCGTAAAAATACTAACTGAGCATGTTAAACGAAGGCAACTAGACCAGTACCTACAAACATGGCATAACAACATCGAGTCTACATCCAAAGGCAAAACATATTCTATTTTTAAACAAACTTTAAATTTGGAAAAATACTTTATTAAATTACCCGAAAAATTGTGGACCAACCTTCTGAAATTCAGAACATGTAATCATTATTTACCCATAGAAACAGGACGCTGGAATAGCATCCCAGTCGAAAATAGATTATGTACATTGTGCGAAGAAAATTATATTGGAGATGAATATCACTACTTATTTAAATGTAATTATTTTATGAATACACGCAAAAGGTTTATAAAGCCATATTATTATAAAAAAAACCTAGCACTCTTAAATTCAAAGAACTGTTTAATTGTAATAAAATAAGCACTCTCCGTAAATTGTCAAAATTAATCTCTGAAATTACAAGTAAATTTAGTAAACCATAGATAAACATCTTCGATATCATTTTATACTTTTAAAAGTACTGACGTATAAAGATTTATCTGCTTTATTTAAATGTTCTGTCACCACGTGTCTTCTTTTTAAAATGTGTATATAGCTATTTTGAATTATGTCTGTATATATTCTATGAAGAACTCCTGTTGTCATCTTGTCACTGTAAATAACTGTTGTAAACTATGTCCTCATATGCTGTCGTTTGACGGCCTGAGTGAATCGAAATAAAGTTTGAAAGTCGCAGGATTGAATCACCTCTGTGGATCTTGAACTGATTTGGATTTTTTCTCGTTCCACCAAGTGCACCGCAACTGGTCAAGGCCGTGGTAGGTGCTTTTCTGCGGCCTCGGTAGTGTAGTGTTTGAGCTATCCTATGGAAGACCAGTTCTCTGATTGGTTTTGATCCCGTTCCAACCAATGTGACATCCAATAGTCGATGGTTAATTAATCAAATTGCTCTAGTGTCGTAAAATAAAATATAAAAAATAATGTTAACAAGTGCCCCACGACTGATATATCAAAGGTCTTGGTATGTGCTGTCTGTCTGTGGGAAAGTGCATATAAAAGATCCCTTGCTGCTAATTAAAAAATGTAGCTGGTTTCCCCTGATGACTACGTGTCAGAATTACCAAATGTTTGACATCCAATAGCCGATAATTAATTAATCAATGTGCTCTAGTGGTTTCGTGAAACAAAACAACCTTTCACTCTCAGGTTGGCGTCGCTACTGGAATACGAACCCCATAAGCCTACCTGCTGGACATAAACCTGATGACTTGCCCACTAAGCCACCGACGCCTAGCTTGGCAAGTGAGTCGTTTGGTCCCTTACAGTTTTCAATATGATTAAGAAAAAATCCACGAGAAAACGACAAATGTTTTCACGTTTCAATTTGTCCCATCCTAAGACTGCTGCATGAACGAAAATGATTATGTACCATTTAGAATGTATGAGTGTTGAAGAGGGTGTCATTTTAAATGTTTGCTTTGGGGTTTTTTGTTGGGTTTTTTTTTTTTTTTTTTTGGGGGGGGGGGGGGGGGGGGGGGGGGGGGGTTGGGGGGGGGGGGGGGGGTTTTGCTGCTGCTGCTGTTATTTTTATTTACCTTTTTGTTTTTTCAAGTTAAATGATTGAACCAGTGTAGGTATTCCGAATCGGCCATTGTAGTGTTTTTATGGCAACAATAAACGTGTAAGTCACAGTGTTTTTATACCATTTTATCATGCGATGCGCTTATCAAATTGTTAGATAACTGTGTAGCATGCCATACTGCGTGTGAATACTTGTTATCTAGAGACAGGACACCTTAATACCCTCTTAGTTCTATTATTATTATCAACACATCAGCACACCACCTACATGAAAATATTCCAGCGATATTTAAAGGTAGTAGTATTTTATTTACTTTAAGCCGTGTGGCTCATAAGCATACAAGTATATACAATATTATAAATCATATATAAATAATCATCAGCATAAACATAAACAAGTGGATGTGTATTTGAAGGATGGACAGTTATACATGTTGCAATCTTAAATATTTTAAATATTTTCCAAGGTTACAAAGTTGTTTTCTATTCTGAACAGACAGTAATTGTATTAATTTAAAAACAGACGGTCTTAACCAGTAGTATTTTTTCACATACAATACGCGAATATGCAAATACAATGGACATATTAAAATAAAATGAAATTCATCTTTAATGTTATCCAGATTGCACATACGACATTTTCTCTGTGATCGTTCAGTTCCACAATACCTTTCTTGTTCAATGAGTAATTTGTGTGATGAAACACGAAACACGGTATTGGTTTACCATCTCAAAATAAATTGTGTAGTAGTACAAAAAGGTATACTAATTAATGTTGTAGTTGTAATATCGTAGTAGAGCTAGTAGTAGTAGTAGTAGTGGTAGTAGCAGTAGTAGTTGTTGTAGCAATAATAATAGCAGTAGCGGTAGTAGTAGTTGTTGTTAGTATCATTTCTCGTATATTAATGTAAACTCTATATAATTACAATTTTCTCTTACAGCAGAGAAAGGCTGCTGCTACTGTGACACTATCACCAACAGCTGAACAGTATAATATTGTCTCTCTAAGAGTCATCACCAACACACAAACAGCTGATCAGTATAATAGTATCTAATCTAGTAATCACCAACACACAAAGAGCTGGTCAGTATAATATTATCTACTCTAGAGTCATCACCAACACACAAAGAGCTGGTCAGTATAATATTATCTACTCTAGAGTCGTCACCAACAGATCAAGAGCTGGTCCGTGTAATATTGTCTACTCCAGGGTCATCACCACAACACAAACAGCTGATCAGTATAATAGTATCTATCAAGGGCCAGTATACTGGCGTCTTCTCTAGAGTCATCACCAACACACACAGCTCGTCATGAAACCGTGGGCCTGGTTTGCATTCTGCCTTCTGCTAGTGACAGACCCTCTTCGCTGTACAGATTACGAATGTCGAACCATTCACCGAGAGGGCGGGAACCTGTGGTGGAACTGCTCGGACACGCTCTATCCTGAATTCCCTCACCCGGACGAGATCCCGAAAGGCGTCAGTTTGATAGATCTGAGTTACAACAGGATTTTGGACCTACACCGGATAAACATCACGTGTGACGGATACCCAAAGTGTAACGCGTGTTTGGCAGTGTTGGATCTCAGGGACAATGAGATAGAATCGATAGACAAAGACACTTTCCAGTCTTTGTTTTGTCTGCACCAGCTCGATCTTTCGCACAACAGGATCAAAGGGGAAATAATAAACGAAGAGACTTTCCAAGGACTACACAAACTGAAATCTTTATCCTTAAAAGGGAATCCTCTGGTTTCTGTACCAGACAGTTCCTTTCTGTTTACAGAGCTTGGCGATTTAGTTCATCTTGATTTATCGAACTGTAAAATATCGACTATCGAAAAACTTGCGTTGTCGGAGCTCAATGTTTTAGAATACATTGATCTGAGTGGAAATGAACTGGTTACTATTGACCCGGAAGTGTTTAGAGGTCTTCATTTCCTGCACACTCTTGACCTCAGACATAACAAACTGGTGAAACTAGGTGCGGAGAGTTTTGAACCTCTTCTTGTTTTACAGACGTTACTTCTCGATGAAAACCACATCGAGGTGATCCACCCAAAGGCGTTTGACGGGTTAGGCATTCTTGAGACCCTTTCTCTAGGAACCAATCGGCTCAAACAAATTCCATTCCTTGCTTTGCGGGCGATGAACAACCTTCAGCTGTTTAACTTCAGCGCAAATGTCGCTGGGACCTTATCCCAGAGTCCAGTTCGGGATCTGAAACTGGCCATCACAACGCTGATCATAGAAGACATGGACACGCTACACGACATAGGCAACCACGCCTTCAGTGCGCTCCATCAGCTGAGATACGTGCACATCACCCGCAACAAGTTTCTCAGCAGCATCGGCCACGACGTGTTCAGCTCGAAGCACCTGCGTGAAGTGTTTCTCAACGACAACGGACTCCTGGGACTGCACGAGGACCTGCTGTCATGGGATGACCTTGACGAGCTGACCTTGCAGAACAACCGCTGGAGGTGTGACTGTAACCTCAAGTGGATGCTGGAGAGCTCGCGATTCAACTACTCCATAACGTAAGTTAGGTCCAGCGCGGGACGTAGCCCAGTGGTAAAGCGTTCGCCGTTGTGTGTTCTATTCTGTCTGCCGGATGGTGCATATAAAAGATCCCTTGCTACTAACGGAAAAAATTAGCGGGTTTCTTTGTCAAATTACCAAATGTTTGACATCCAATAGCCGATGATTAATAAATCAATCTGCTCTAGTGTTGTGGTTAAACAAAACAAACTTTAAACTTTATGTTAGGTTCAAACTGAACCGGGACCGATCTACACATACCTTCCCACAGACACGCCACAGCATTTGATACACTTTCTTTTTTTAACAACACCACTAGAGCACATCGATTTATTAATCATCGGTTATTGGATGTCAAACATATGGTTATTTTGATACAGTCATAGAGAGGAAACCCGCTATATTTTTTCATTAGTAGCAAGGGATCTTTTATATGCACCATCCCACGGACAGGATAGCACATACCCCGGCTTTGATATACCAGTCGTGGTGCACTGGCTGGAACGAGAAATAACATTTTAAAGGCAGTATTCACTTTATCTTACAGATGCCGTACGCCCGATAAATACAGAGGACGTGATTTAATTACCTTGACCTCCGGTGATCTCCGCTGTCCAAGGTCGCTTCTTACCATCGTTGTTGGCAGCGTGTTTGGCATTATCGCCGTGGCTGTGGTGGTGGCAGCCATTTTGTTTTGGAAATACAGACGTGATATCTGGTTCCAGAGTGTAAAAGGGAAATATATTAAAAGATGAACCTATTTCAGTTTTAATACCGATCGAATGAATGAATGTTAAACGAGACCCCAGCACGAACATTTTAAAGGCAGTATTCACTTTATCTTACAGATGCCGTACGCCCGATAAATACAGAGGACGTGATTTAATGACCTTGACCTCTAGTGATCTCCGCTGTCCAAGGTCGCTTCTTACCATCTTCATCAGCTGCATTTTGGGCATTGTCGCTATATCCCTGGTAGTGGCAGCCATTTTGTGTTGGAAATACAGACGTCATATCCGGCTCCGGAGAGTAAAAGGGAAATACATATCTGTGTATCAGAAGGATGTGGGTGACGAACCGACAACCAGAATAGAACTGGAAGAGACTGATTTGGTCAGCAAATACGCCACTGATGACTGACACAGAACCAGCTACAGCTAGTATGAACTATGTCGCCATTTTATAACAAAAGCAGATAACTCGTATACTTCTGAGATGTCGGTTTCAAGTGCAATATAGAATTTATAGACCTTCCCGGCCTCCATGAGCATTCTTTTGGGAATTAAAAAAATTATTTCAGGTTCATTTGACATAAGAAGAAAATTAAAAGTGTTTTGGAAATAACAAAAAACTAAAATGTGTGTAATTTAGAAAACATTCGGCTCAAAAATAAATAACTTGTGGTTTATACTATAGTAAGAAAACAATGTTCCCTGGTGGGAAGGACTATAGATGTCTTTTCTTCACATTTCTGATTGGTATGTTGGCTAACACGTGTTACTTTGCCACCAATCAGACAGGACCTAGAGGCTCTTGGGACCGTTTAAGTTTTTATCGGATGGTTTACAACACCTTTGACCGTATAAAGTCAGGCACGGCGGAAGCAAGTACACATTTTGAAAAATAGATGTCCTGAAATGCAATTTCCTGCATTCTACAAGTAAAATTCAGCTCTGCCTTAAGATTTACTACTACTAATATTTTTGATTCAGAATTATTGACGGGGCTAGAGCCACCCCACCCCACCCCCACCCCCAGCGTATGGGGGGGGCGTATAAAAGATTCCATGCTACTAATGGAAAGATGTAGAGGGTTTCCTCTCCAAGACTATATGTCATTATTACCAATTGTATGCCATCCAATAGCTGATGATTAATAAATCAGTGTGATCTTGTGGTGTCGTTAAACAAAGCAAAATTCAACTGTTGTTTTGTAGTGAACCATTATGGTTTTTAACTTCTCCCCTGGATGTTTTGTAATTGAACCATGATGGTTTTCAACTTCTCCCCTGGATGTTTTGTAGTTGAACCATGATGGTTTTCAACTTCTCCCCTAGATGTTTTGGTCTCCTATTTTCAAAACGTTCGCTAGTCATTGTGTAAAATAACATGTGCTCGTGAAATGTGATGTTATTTTAATTGTCACGTAGTTGGCGGAATAATCTTTATATTTTAAGACAAACATTACTAAATACTTATGCCTGAAATCGCCATTATGCAACTTTGAATGAACCTTTTAATCGTTTAAAAGTTAACACATAAATGACCTAGTCGCCTACGTGCCTCTAAATGCTATACCGAGTAGGAAATAAATCGATTATATAATGTTATTTGTTGGGGATGTTTGTGTGTGGTAGAAATGAGTTTATTTTGTGTATATATGTGAACTTATAATGTTGTATTAAAACAAATTCACCGGACGTTGGTTCTTGTTTTTAGCCACAGATAGTATAGGTGTTTCGTTTGTGCGGCTGTGCGGAAAGAACCAAAACAAAGTGAATGTCATATGATCACTGTACAATTAGTAGGGTGAGAGGCGTGCGTTGACATCAATTTGATTAATTACGAGCCGGTTTATTTAACAAGACATTCTAAAAGAAATTAAAATCCTAGGAAAGAAAGCCTACCAGCATGGGTGGGGTATCCGCATATACAAGTCGGGCAAATATTTTAGATAGCTAAAACAGATTAGTTTTATAATTTAAAATCTAAATAGTTAAAGGGACATTCCTGAGTTTGCTGCAGTTTTTTAAAGATGTTATCGACTAAAAAAATGTTTCTACAATTAAACTTACATATTAAATATATTTTCTTGTTTAGAATATTAGTGGCTGCATATTAAACGTGTTTCTGGTGGTTCTAATATTTGTACTAGGTTAATTTTCATTTTATTTCCAATTTGGGCTTCTTACAAATATTAAGACGACCAGAAACACATTGAATATACAGACACTGATATTCTAAATAAGAAAATATATTTAATATGTAAATTTAATCGTAGAAATATTTCATTAGTCGGAAACATCTTACAATGCAGCAAACTGAAGAATGTCCCTTTAAATGTACAACCAATCTGTTGACCTGTGTGTTTATAATGCTGTAAACGTAAATTTATAACAGGCACAGACCTATGCGCAGGGTGCTGGGGTACAAATCCTCTCCCAAACATCGAAGTGCAAGAAAATTAAGTCACAGGTGCATTTAATTATTTGTTTGTTTGTTTGTTTGTTTGGAGGGGGTAAGGAGGGCATATATGATAGCTTGGTCAGCTGTCTTTCTACATAATTATGAAACATATTAATGTATTTTGGAATATTGGAGATGACTTTTTCTTAAAGACTCAACTCTCCATAAAACAAAAAACACAACAACAAAAAACCCAACTAAAAACATTTTTATAGATTCTACTTCGGATTACCCCTGTGTATGAAATTGTTCTTATTATTCATAACAAACACAATTCTTCTAATTTGCATATCAATGTGATGAAGACCGAGCTGGCTCATGTACACTAATTTCGGGTTCGTTTAACCTCGTGAATACGGGGCGGCTTGCCGAATTAAGCACAGCACAGTCGCGCTGGCTTCGTAATTAATCGTCCTATTAAGCTCTCTGCTGGAGGTAAATGAGGGAGTTACTCCCCTTTGCTCGCACGGAAGGATTGTCGTCTGATTCTTTAAGACCAGCCAAAAGTTAGTCGTAATCTAACTGAAGATTGCATTTTAGCACAGTGGGGCAACTGGCTCGGTGATAACTTTATTAATTTATACGACGCTGAACATCTGCGAACACAAGAGTATTTTCATGGAACCGTTTTAATGGTGAAAGTTTGACGCGACCGAGAGAGAGACAGAGACAGACAGAGAGACAGACAGAGCGAGAGAGAGACACACAGAGAGACGCAGAGAGAAAGAGAGAGAGAGAGACAGAGAGACAGAGAGATAGAGATAGAGAGAGAGAGAGTAAAACATTTGTTTAGCGATTAGAGCATAGTGTTTTATTTATCAATTAAACTGTTGTCAAACATTTGGTAATATGTAACGTAGTCTTCAGAGGAAACCCGCTACATTTCCCCCTTAGCGGCAAGGAATATTGCATTTTCCCACAGAGAGAATAACATCTACCTTAGCCTTTGATAATATACCAGTAATGGGGTGGGGGAAATCTAATCAGTGGGTCCACTGATGGGATTTGATGACTCCATATAAGCATCTTAGGCGAGTGTTATACCGACAAAGCTAGATCCCACTCCCTGAGAGACAGAGAAGGACAGAGACAGACAGACAGACACAGAGAGACAGAGAGTTAACAGCAGCAGACAATGTACATGCACTTGTAAATTAATGTTTCATTATGTCAGTCAGACAGAGAGAGAGAGACAGAGAGACAGAGACAGATAGAGAGAGGAGAGAGAGACAGGGAGAGAGACAGAGGGAGAGAGAGAGGGAGAGAGACAGAGGAGACAGTGAGTGAGAGAGAGACAGAGAGAGAGACAGAGAGAGGGGGTGTGTCCTCTACCAAAACCTAAACTACTAGAAAGGATATTGTCTGCATTTTCCAACACACAGAATAGCACATACCACGGTTTTTTATGTACTATATGTGTGGCGCTCAGTGGGACTGGAAACAATAACGACGGATCCACTGAAGACAATTGATCGCACGAGCCATGGCAACCCAGGCGAGCTTTCTAAGGCACAACGACATCTCGCTCCACCTATAGGCCCGGATTCTTCGTTTTTAATCTTTAATAGCTTTCGATTTTTTTCTTTTTTGTTAAAAACTGACGGTACACTTGAGTATAATTGCGGGCTTCTTTTCTCTCTGTCTCTGTCTGTCTCTGTGTGTGTGTGTGTGTGTGTGTGTGTGTGTGTGTCTCTCTCTCTCTCTCTCTCTCTCTCTCTCTCTCTCTCTCTCTCTCTCTCTCTCTCTCTCTCATACATTCTCTTCTCTATTTTTAAAGTGTTTATCATACTCAGTGTGAAAAGACAATGTTTGGGATTTTTTTAATGGCAAGAGGACATCGTTCACGCCGTTTTTCACTACACCTCAAGGAAACCATATTGTTTTGAAGCCGGAAGCCGGGCAGGGATTGGAGTGTAATCCCGACTCTTTTGGAAGATGTGAGCCATTCTTAAGAGGTGGAGCTAAACAACGCGCCGAGTTACACGGGCATAATAGCATAATCGCTTTTAATAGCAATACCATTGAGTCTCAATAGATGCTCCGCTGTCATTAGGGCGAATTTGTTTCAATTAATTTGCTGATCAAACAAGTCCTCTCTCCCAAGTGCGCCTCGCAGACGGAAGCGTCTTGAGGGTGGTTCAGAGAAACTAACAAGCGCGAGAGTGCACGAGGCAGCTGCGCGCGGTCTTTCGCGGGCGATGAGCGACGGCAGTACACCGGGAGCTTCCGCCAAGAGAAGTCCACAGACAACTGAGGCCCGACAGAGGAATTAGGGATGAGGAGGGGTAGATTTCAGCTGGCCGTATGAAGGATTGTTCAGCAATAAGAATTTAACGAGAAGAGCAGGGGGCACGGAATGAGACCTGTCATCCGTTCAGGAAGATTCCTGGCATTAGAGCTCGACAAAGGCTAAATGAGCAGTTTTGTCAGGAACTATTACCAGTAACGCAGACGTCATCTGGGTCTTACGGTATTTGTACATCCGGGATCTTCTGTATCGTTAAGTAGCTGGTGTGTAGTTCAGTATGAAAACATACCAATTTTTGTCGCGGTGTATGTGTGTGTGTGTGTGGGGGGGGGGGGGGGATACCAAAATAAAAATAAATAAATATCAGGGCCGAACCAAGAACAATCTTTAGTAGGGGACTAACGAGAAAGAGCATATAGATCAACTCATGAAAAAGGCAACCTAATGAAACTTGAAATTAAAATGAGAAGAAACAGGCACTTGAATATACTTAGGGGAGACGTGTCCTAAGGTCCACACCCTCTGGATTCACCTCTGTAAACGGAACAAGGACATGATTAACAGACAGATGAGCTTCTTACACAGATAATGATGTTGCTGATATTCTTTTTCGACCATGTATTAATCGCCAAATAGCCATAGTTTAGAGTGAAACAAATATTTTTTTCCTCTGGTGACAAAACACTACGCATATCTTGTTGACAAAAGAAAAACTCTTATTATTTAGCTGAATAATTTCTGAATCATATTAAATATTCACCGGCGTACAAACAATATGCTATATATCGTGGTCATGGCACACGATAGAGCTATACCATAAGTGAGTAATTTTCCATCCCACCCCACCCCACCCCTCCCCACCGAAAACAAAGAGAAAGAAAGTATCTGTAGCTAAAAAGATCCTCTATTATTGTCCTAATTATTTGGTGGCTGTAACAACCCCATCCCTTGTATTA
The DNA here is from genome assembly GCF_016097555.1 of Gigantopelta aegis. NCBI lineage: Eukaryota > Metazoa > Mollusca > Gastropoda > Neomphalida > Peltospiridae > Gigantopelta > Gigantopelta aegis. The sequence continues at coordinate 1,594,568 of NC_054702.1, forward strand.
TTTTAGGCTATGTAGGCTCTGTCAGAAATAAAGGATATTTCATGGGGGTTTTGTCAAATATCATTTATATCTCATCGACCGGTCTCGGTGGCGTCGTGATTAGGCCATCAGTCTACAGGCTGGTAAGTACTGGGTTCGGATCCCAGTCAAGGCATGGGATTTTTAATCCAGATACCGACTCCAAACCCTCAGTGAGTGCTCCGCAAGGCTCAATGGGTAGATGTAAACCACTTGCACCGACCAGTGATCCATAACTGGTTCAACAAAGGCCATGGTTTGTGCTATCCTGCCTGTGGGAAACGCAAATAAAATATCCCTTGCTGCCTGTCGTAAAAGAGTAGCCTATGTGGCGACAGCAGGTTTCCTCTAAAAAAACAGTGTCAGAATGACCATATGTTTGACGTCCAATAGCCGATGATAAGATACAAAAAATCAATGTGCTCCAGTGGCGTCGTTAAATAAAACAAACTTTACTTTATATCTCATCGAGTGAAGTTTGCAATCATATCTAGCTTGCGCGACGAGTCTGATATGATTGCAAACTACACGAGATGAGCTATAAATCATATTTGACAAACAACATGAAATGTTCTGTTTATTATATAACTTTTGGCAATTTACCTTTATTTTTAAAATGTCAGCAGTAAAATAGTTCCGGCTTTCTTAAAGTGAAGGTAACACTTTCTACAGTGACGATAACATATTTTAGAATGAAATAGTGAAATTTTCACTCTTAGCTGTGTTATCGTGACTGAGTGACTGATAACACTTTTATTTCACTGATATTTTAAGATATCCATTAAATGTTGTATAATAACATTTATCTCACGAGTTGTTTTAAAATGTATCTAACGAGCGAAAGCGAGTTTGATACGTTGTTACGTTTTTAAACGAGTTGTGAGATAACTGGTATCTAACGGACACGAATGTATTATTCTATTTCTTACATATCCTAAAAAAAACCCAGGTTTTAAACTAATTTTAACATCTTTTTCGACTAAAAGTTATTTATAGCTGTTACACTTGTAGCTGACTTACGCGTCACAGACACATGATTGTTAGGTTAACTATACGTCAAAGTGTAATCGATTGCCATCGTGTAGTTTTTTATTGGATGTATGGCATTGGTGATCTGGTCATCACCTAGGAGCAGCCAGTCATATATCTTGAAATTGTTAACAAACGTGCGTGTGTTATAAAAATAGCGCATGGTGTTCTAACCAACGGGCGTGTAAGAAAGTAAAAGAAATGCTTGTGCCAGTCTAACTGAAGCGCAGATCTTCGGGGCCCCGTTCCATGAAGCGATCTTAGCCCTAAGATCAACTTAAGTGCATAGGGTAGCTATGCGCTTAAGGTAATCTTAGGGCTAAGATCGCTTCGTGGAACGGGACCCTGGTCTCTAAATCTAGATCTAAATCAGGTCTAACCATCGCCCATATAGCACAGTGGTAAAGCGCTCGGTTTAGGATCGTACCCCGTCGGTGGCCCCATTGGGCTATTTCTCGCTCCAGCCAGTGCACCACGACTCCAAAGGCCGTGGTATGTAATATCATGTCTGTGTGCTGTGCATATAAAAGATCCCTTGCTGCTAATCGAAAAGAGTAGCCCATGAAGTGGCGACAGCGGGTTTCCTATCTATATATATATATCTGTGTGGTCCTTAACCATATGTTTGACGCCATATAACCGTAAATGCAATGTGCTGAGTGCGTCGTTAAATAAAACATTTCCTTCCTTTCTTCTATTTAATACATAGCCATGAAATCTCCAGAACCATATGTGTTATTGAGGTTAGTGTGGCGTCAGTGCTTTTCACCTTGACGATGACCAATGTATCTGATCGTGTTTAAAAACAAAGAAAGAAGTCATTTAAAACGTGTACCTATTAAAAATGGATATGAAGTGCAGTGACGGTAAAATATCTAAAACCGATTGTGTACAAAGCCGAAGTCATTTAAAACGTGTACCTATTAAACATGGATATGAAGTGCAGTGACGGTAAAATATCTAAAACCGATTGTGTACAAAGCCGAAGTCATTTAAAACGTGTACCTATTAAACATGGATATGAAGTGCAGTGACGATAAAATATCTAAAACCGATTGTGTACAAAGCCGAAGCCATTTAAAACGTGTACCTATTAAACATGGATATGAAGTGCAGTGACGGTAAAATATCTAAAACCGATTGTGTACAAAGAAAGAAGTCATTTAAAACGTGTACCTATTAAACATGGATATGAAGTGCAGTGACGGTAAAATATCTAAAACCGATTGTGTACAAAGAAAGAAGTCATTTAAAACGTGTACCTATTAAACATGGATATGAAGTACAGTGACGGTAAAATATCTAAAACCGATTGTGTACAAAGCCGAAGTCATTTAAAACGTGTACCTATTAAACATGGATATGAAGTGCAGTGACGGTAAAATATCTAAAACCGATTGTGTACAAAGCCGAAGTCATTTAAAACGTGTACCTATTAAACATGGATATGAAGTGCAGTGACGATAAAATATCTAAAACCGATTGTGTACAAAGAAAGAAGTCATTTAAAACGTGTACCTATTAAAAATGGATATGAAGTGCAGTGACGGTAAAATATCTAAAACCAATTGTGTACAAAGCCGAAGTCATTTAAAACGTGTACCTATTAAACATGGATATGAAGTGCAGTGACGGTAAAATATCTAAAACCGATTGTGTACAAAGTCAAATAATCTCTCGTCGATAGCTTTAACTTCGCGTCATGTTTTGTTTGTTTGTTGTTGCTTTTGGGGCTATTTTTGGTGGGGTTGTTTTAAAACTTTGATGATCGCTTTGTCAGGTATGTTTCCACAGCAGTTTTATTAAATAATTATTAATTTAACTGTACTTAAATAAAGGTTAACTTTGATTGAACTTTTTTTTTAAACATCCATGGACAAGTAATGTTTTTTGCAAAAGTTCCCTCGAAACATTTTATAAATGTATTATGACGTTACGTGTTTTCGATAGGATAAGAGAAAGATATTAAAAAGTGAACTTTTTTTTGTCAAAAATGAGGAAAGGTGTATATAATAAATAGACAATTTCGTGGTGTATTTTTTTAACACGATATTTATGTCAACTCGCGATGTGTGAAAACCATAATTTCACTCATTCCTTCGCAGTTCGTGAAACTATGGTTGGGTTTGTGTATACATATGGAGGAGGGGGTATTAGTGTGGATATTTTGTGTGTGAATGGATTGCCAGTTTATTAAACAATATATGACAGTTTAAGTCAGCCTGTAACGTCTGATTGTTGTTCTAAATAAAATCCTAAATATTAGTAAATATTAATATAAGCTTGATTTGTTTTTAATTGTTTTTTATCTACACCCACACCAACCCCTACACACCTTGATTAGTTTTAGGAACACCCCTTAGCCATGAAAATGTCATTGCGTACAGCTGAACCACTCGCACAATTTGTAAAACTTTATTTTAAATACCCGGACATATTAAATTTCTCCATTTCTCACGGCAGCTTAAATACCAGTGGAATATTATAAAAACTTCAACGACGGTTACGGATATTAAACCGAAACGAAATTGAGCAATAATTAAAACAAGTCGAATCTTACAAAACGAATTAGACTTGCTGGGACTTACAAATCCTGTCTCATTTCCTCTACTTCAATTGGTCCCTCTTAAGTCCAAACAGTCTATTCAAAGTGGGCTTGATTAACGCGGAAAATATCGAATTCATTGGGAACGTCTCTGAGACGAGCCGGGAAGAGGTTTCTATATTACTCTCTGAGCTGCCCTTTAACAGGAATTATGGCAAACACGGAATGTCACACACGCAACACAAACAGGCGTCTAATTTGGCTAATGAAGCGCAAAATTGACAAAATTGCATCAAGATGTGGCTTTAAATGCATTGTTGTGATCTTCGGTTTGACTATCACGCACGAGATTTCGCGCCATTTGGCGAGATGTCCGATGGAGCCGTGTCAATCATTTCATAAGAGGCGTTACTACACTATATTAGAAACAGCGCATTTCTCACTCCATAAAACTCCCATCAAAAAAAATAAAATACTTTCACAATTTTGAAGTAAGTAGTAGTCTTAGAAACGCAGTAAGCTGCCTTTTAAACATGTTGTACCGTTTATAACAGCATCTGATCAATGTAAACATGTTGTACCGTTTATAACAGCATCTGATCAATGTAAACATGTTGTACCGTTTATAACAGCATCTGATCAATGTAAACATGTTGTACCGTTTATAATAGCATCTGATCAATGTAAGAATTTACCATTATCATTATCTTTTTATATTCTTTTACCGAAATTTGTCAAAATTTAAAACTTTAGTTTTCGTTTTAGACCTTTACTTTAGTTTCTGCTTTTAAACAGTTTTCTTATGACAAGTGTACATCATTTGACTAATAGCTAACGGAGTTAGATCATAGTATCATGTTGAAACCTATTTAATAATAATAATAATAATAATAATAATAATAATAACTTGTTGTTAGATTTATGTATGTTTATGTAGAGCCAGTTTGGGTAGATTAAATTAAAATCTATTGCGTACTATGAAAAACCTCAGTGTACTTGAAGGGAAAGGGTAGATAATAAGTTTAGATATATAAAATAGAATTAAAAATTTCAAATATTTTAACAAATTTGACATGAATTGAACAAACGCTATTAATGCTATTAATAAAAAAAGACCAACAAAAGTGCTGTCCTGAGTATGTTGTTATTGCAAGGTCCTTCCGACTAACAGTGCCTTTTGAACGAGGACAGACCCTAGTCTCAACCCGTGACAATTAACACTAAGTTTAGTTAAAATCTACAAATCTGTACATAACACATTTTGATAAAGTTACAATTGAGTGAAACATGAGTTTGTGACTTTGAAATGGTAAAATACCCTCTAAAAATAGAGTAAAACGACTCAATATCGGTTACTTCTCAGACGCATGTGCGTTTTAAAAAAAAAAAGAGAAATGCATTTAGTGATATTAAAAACACCAGGATGAACAAAAACAAGCTAAACAATAAAATCTAAGTATAGCATGATTTCAGTTATTAAAAAACGGCTCTAATAGTAAAAAATATGTCTTAGTGTTTAAAAACTAGGGTATGTCCCTTTAAAGGTGGAATACTTTTTGTTATTTACGATACCAACAGCTGTACATGAATGTATATGGTCCTCAAACCTCAGTCATATGGGATGTCTGTCCACAACAACAGCTGTACATGAATGTATATGGTCCTCAAACCTCAGTCATATGGGATGTCTGTCCACAACAACAGCTGTACATGAATGTATATGGTCCTCAAACCTCAGTCATATGGGATGTCTGTCCACAACAATAGCTGTACATGAATGTATATGGTCCTCAAACCTCAGTCATATGGGATGTCTGTCCACAACAATAGCTGTACATGAATGTATATGGTCCTCAAACCTCAGTCATATGGGATGTCTGTCCACAACAATAGCTGTACATGAATGTATATGGTCCTCAAACCTCAGTCATATGGGATGTCTGTCCACAACAATAGCTGTACATGAATGGATATGGTCCTCAAACCTCAGTCATATGGGATGTCTGTCCACAACAATAGCTGTACATGAATGTATATGGTCCTCAAACCTCAGTCATATGGGATGTCTGTCCACAACAATAGGTTAATGGTTAGTAGTTAGTGGGAGAGAAGCCGGTGAAGTGACTTTACTCCACATTGAGCCATTAAAACACGCTCTGTATTGAAGTGGGTGATGGCTTAACCACTACACCTGATGGCTTAACCAAAATTAATGTTTTTTGTTGTTTAACGACACCACTAAAGCATATTGATTAATTAATCATCGGCTTTTGGATGTCAAACATTTAATAATTCTGACACGTAGTTTTCAACGGAAGCACGCTACAGTTTATTTCTATCAGCAGCGAGGGATCTTTTATATGCATTTTCCCACAGACAGGCAGCACATACCAAGACCTTTGATATATCAGTCGTGGGGCACGTATTAAAATTGAAAATTTGTTTTATTTTACGACACAACTAGAGCAATTTGATTAATTAATCATCGACTATTGGATGTCACACTGGTTGATACGGGATCAAAACCAATCGGAGAACTGGTCTTCCATAGGATAGCTCAAGCACTACAGTACCGAGGCCGCTGGTGGCCATGTGATAATGTTGTTATCTACCTGGTTATCTCGTAATGATCACGCAGGTGTCAACACGGGTGGCGGGTCATCTACAGCTGATTAATAAACTCATTAGCACGTCGGCTCCACTGACATTGTCGTCAACAGGTGAAAATACCATAAGTACGCATCCCTATTGTTTATCTCTTATTATAGTTTTACACGCGGTGTGCTACATCTTTTAATCGAATTACATTTTGTTGCCTCTCTTTTCAAGCTACTCTGATGTGTGAATTAGTTCTCCCTCTCTTTATTTGATCCGATGCGGTGCTCACGTAGTAAAAGGCTGGGTCGATCTAACTGGGTGCACTTTCGTAATCTCACGGAAATCTATTGAACCGTGGCTGTTTACGCGCAGAGGTAAACCAGACGGCAACGTAATTGCAATTTGTCAGTCTGGTAGCAGAATAGGTGTCAACTACCTGACGGACAAAATAACGTTCATGTGTGTGTACGTGTATTTGTGCGTGTTTGTGCCTGTGTGCAGAGGGAGGGGTAGAGAGAGAGAGAGAGAGAGAGAGAGAGAGAGAGAGAGAGAGAGAGAGAGAGAGAGAGAGAGAGAGAGAGAGAGAGAGAGAACAAAAAGCGAAAGAGGGTGGGAATAAGAATCAGCGTGTATCCCTGTTCTAAACAGATGTCAATGTAACTGAGTGAGTTTCAGAATCAGTGTCTTTGTATCTCAAAGAGATGAAAAATAAACTTAAAACAAAAGAATAAAGATTTTATTTAAAAGGGCAAGCATTAACAAAATTATTCAAATTCAGTTGTTATGAATCAGCCAGTGCTTAAAGGAAATAAATTATATTTTAAATTTTAATTTGTAATATTTAAAAAAAATAAAACAAAGGAAAGCTTTCATGCTTAAAACACCCCTCTAAAAGAGGAATAAGAATATAATTTATATTAAACTTTATAAATATATAATTTTATTTACTTTAATTTTTCAAAGTTTGTTCAGTTATTTTATTAGTTCTTCTCAACACTAAATCATTTTGAAACAAGATGGCCGCCTAGCGACGTCCGGACGTGTACTAATTGATGACATAATTACTAGCTGTTCGACCTACTGACAGCTGAACAAAAACGATGAAAAACTACCTGACAAAAACAAATGAATAATTATTATTACTTTTTTGAGAGGGTTACATACTTGTAAAATGGATTCTCAATCGTTTTCGAGAAAAACAAATGAAAAATAGTCCGACCTGTCTAGAATGAAGACACGGTTGACGAAAACCAGACGACCTAACTGCGTCCGGTGAGGGCCGTCGGAATACCCGACTAGTAATTATCGTCCGGTAATTATCGGCATACCCCGTAGATACATGTAATGGTTCCCATTCGCTGACTGGGGTGCATTTCTATGTGAAAGATTAACGTGAGGAAGTGTTAGCAAAAATAACGACGAATTTGTGGAGGGACTATTGCTTTTAGTGAGTCGTCAACTGGGACACGTGTTTGACTCCGAATTTACCTGTGTGGAAGAAATACAGCTCCGTTTTGTTGACATATCATGGGATTCGCGGAACGTCCCACAGCTTACTGGCAAAACCAAGAGGTAAATCAGATACAAGTATACATACACCAGTGTGGCTCTATATAATAGTATATATACAGAACGACAGAAGAAACCCGAATATTATTATTAATTTAGTTTGATCTTTAATTTATTTATTTTTAATCCCATTAAATTTTGTCTATCAAAATTAGCAGTGTCTTGTGAACATCTTAGGCACCTTTTGACTGTCAATTTACCGAATTAATTATATTAAGAAAACAATCTGTATTAAACATATTCACGGTTCTTTCGTTGTTCAGTGTATATACATTTATCATTTTATACAAATGTATCAATTTGTAAAATATACACGGTTATATCTGACAAATAATTTTAAAAGAAAACTATTACATTAATAATAAATATCACTTTTTTAATATTTAACATTTCAATGGAATAACGTTAAATGAAATTACGCATAAACTAAATTTAAAGTAACTAAAATGTTATACATATAAATAAATATCGTTTTACAATTCCTAAGCATAAGTAAAAAAATTTATAAATGTTTGTTTATAGGTAAAAACAGAAATATTAACAATGCTTCTGAAAAAAACAACATTTGTATAGATAAATATAATAATGTTATATTTCATGTTATTTAAATATAGCACAAAAAATTTCTATCGAATAGGTAATCGGTAAAACAGTTTGCTTTACAAAATAAACAATAAACATAATAAATAAACAAATAAATATACGTTTCACTGAATAATAATAATTACAAAATATTATGTGTATATTGTTTCGTTTAAAGTTGTAGTTTTCTGTAAAATGACACTTAAAATGTTAATATATATTGATTAAAAGTTGTGAAAATGTTTTATTTTAACATTACACTACATTCGATTTCTCAGTTTATTATTTCTAATTTTTGGAAGTTAAATTAATTACTAATTAATAGAAAAAATGATATTCTGGGCTGTCATTGTTAAAACATTTTGGACTGGCAGAGCCGACTACATCTATAGAGTAAAATGCTTCTTTTTTTTCTCGTTTAGAATATTAATGTTTATATGTTCAGTATATTTCTGTTCCTCCTAAGTGTTTGTAGTTGTTGTTGAAACTTTATTTTTCTTAATGTTGTTTTCTTTTTGTTTGTTGTTGTTTTGTGGTTGATATTGATGCGTTTGTTTTTTTTTTTTTTTTTTTTTTTGGGGGTGCTGTTTGTTTGTGGTTCTTTTTGTTTTGTTGTTGTTGTTTTTTTGTTTTTTTTCGTATAATGAAATTACTGACAGGTAAAGTTCAATTTTACTATACACGAACTATTGATGGGGATTGGTTAAACTCTATTTTCGATATTCGGTTATAATCGGCTGGCTCCAACTAATCAACAGTCGATTTCACAATCGGTGAGAATTATAGGAATATAAGAAGGATTTTTAATTATAAGGACCATGTACCCACTCGCGTCTTCACCAAAGTAGACCATACAAATATCTAATTTTAATAACTAATTGCATCTATCAACATCTTTTGTTTCTTTATGTACCTATGAAAAAAAAAAAACCCAATACAACATATTTCCTTCAGTTCGATAATGTAAACTGGAAGAACAATTGTAGTGAAAATTTTCACACAAAATCGATTATGGATTTTTATAATCGATCATTGGAACATCACTAATTTGGTCGACGAGAAAGACATTACAATTAGAGACACTGATGTTATAAGCAAACAGAAAATGCATTTCAGTCATTCAAAAGTCTCAGTCCAAAACATCATTACAATCCCAGTATACTCACCTTTCGCGAACACCTGATGTCATCACTGTTTTGACCGTCATTCATGAGTGCATGTCATAACAGCTGTACTTATTCCAATGAGCTCTGTCCTGTGTTAGTTTTTATTTATTAAAATAGTCTAGGAGTGGCAGTCCTCTTTTGAGGGTGCAGGAAGGATACATTGTCCAGTAAAGGATCTCCTCTGGAGTGGCTGTCCTCCTACAGACGACTGCGAAGTACTAGATAGAAATTCAAGGAAGCAAGCACTATTTTGCCAAATCCACGTTCCACTGTATTGTGAAGAAATAAGATTTTAATCGCGCATAAAGGTTTTGTCATTCCGATTTAAGCAGCCACCAAATGTAGTTTCAAACATTGGCCTGAGACAGGTGACTGCTTCATACAGGCATGTAGTAAGTTAGATGGTTTCCGAGTATCAACATGTGGTCTAGTCACCTTTTTTGTTTACTCCTTGTTTTTACTATTAAATTTTACTTATGACGAATGTACATTATTTGACTATTTTCTTTCCATTTTCTTTTCCCTTCTTGTCTGTTCAGTTTAAGCTTGTATCCTCTTTAACATTGTTGCTATTGATAAACTATATATAATATATTATCTCACTGTGCATTTTCTACATGTAAAACATAATTTTTAAATAGTTTATTACCTGGACTATGTACATGTTCGTGAATGGAAGACAGTGATATTAGAACATCCCAGCCTTGATATTATGACCTGCCTCGGTGGCGTCGTGGCAGGCCATCGGTCTACATGCTGGTAGGTACTGGGTTCGGATCCCAGTCGAGGCATGGGATTTTTAATCCAGATACCGACTCCCTGAGTGAGTGCTCCGCAAGGCTCAATGGGTAGGTGTAAACCACTTGCACCGACCAGTGATCCATAACTGCTTCAACAAAGGCCATGGTTTATGCTATCCTGCCTGTGGGAAGCGCAAATGAAAGATCCCTTGCTGCCTGTCGTAAAAAGAGTAGCCTATGTGGCGACAGCGGGTTTCCTCTAAAAACAGTGTCAGAATGACCATATGTTTGACGTCCAATAGCCGATGATAAGATAAAAAAATCAATGTTTTCTAGTGGCGTCGTTAAATAAAACAAACTTTTCCTTGATATTATAATATTGGTGTGGTGATAATAAACAAGTATTTAAAGCACCCATGTCCCTCTATCCTACCCAGGCCAGGGATTTAGTGTCGAGAACAGCGTGCTTGAACCTTATTTTGGATATAAACACGAAAGAGCTAACATCTTCATTAACCATTGAGTAATCAAGATTTTGTCATGAGCCCCTTTCGACTTGGTCTTACGCAGAGATACGGAAATCGGTTTTGTCGTTCATGTGTATATACTGTAAGAATATAGAGCACCCATTTTAAAGACAGTAACCATCACGGAGTACAGTGGTGGGAAAGTGAGGGCCCCAAATGTCCACTGACGCAGTGTAGGAAGGAAGGAAATGTTTTATTTAACGACGCACTCACCGGCCTCGGTGGCGTCGTGGTTAGGCCATCGGTCTACAGCCTGGTAGGTACTGGGTTCGGATCCCAGTCGAGGCATGGGATTTTTAATCCAGATACCGACTCCAAACCCTCAGTGAGTGCTCCGCAAGGCTCAGTGGGTAGATGTAAACCACTTGCACCGACCAGTGATCCATAACTGATTCAACAAAGGCCATGGTGTGCTATCCTGCCTGTGGGAAGCGCAAATAAAAGATCCCTTGCAGCTAATCGGAAAAAGTAGCCCATGTAGTGGCGACAGCGGGTTTCCTCTCAAAATCTGTGTGGTCCTTAACCATATGTCTGACGCCATATAACCGTAAATAAAATATGTTGAGTGCGTCGTTAAATAAAACATTTCTTTCTTTAACGACGCACTCAACGACGCTGTGATGGGGTCACGTGACGAAACAGGTGGTGGCAAGTTCAACATCCCCTATCTAATTCCCATTCAAAATCTAGCTTTGAAATGATCTCACCGTGATAACGATGGATAGAGGGTGAGACTGCGTAATGAACTTAGGAGTACTATTACTACTGGAGTTCACTGCTTATGCTACTACAAACTAGTAGTCGGCACCATTCTGCAAAATCCATTTCAAGGAAAAGATTTCCCAACTGAATGTAAAAATCCCAGCTTTCTATCATTAACAAAAACGCATTTAAATAAATACAATATGACATTATTTTAACTTATTATTTAATATATTTGCCAAGTAGACTGAACTACCTATATAGTATATATCGTATTAATATTGCGTTATTTCGTGATAGCTTCATTCTGCGTTTTTGAACTTGAACGCTAAATTTCCCCCAAATCAGATCCATAGGCAATTTCAGAATGATAATCTTTATTCACATCACTGAAAATAACCGTTAATAAAACAATTGGCTTTGTGATGATCATTCTACAGCAAACATTGGTCTTACAATCAGTTTAACACCGCCGTTGCAATTTCAGAATTATAATCTTTATTCACATCACTGAAAATAACAGTTAATAAAACAATTGGCTTTGTGATGATCATTCTACAGCAAACATTGGTCTTACAATCAGTTTAACACCGCCGTTGCAATTTCAGAATTATAATCTTTATTCACATCACTGAAAATAACAGTTAATAAAACAATTGGCTTTGTGATGATCATTCTACAGCAAACATTGGTCTTACAATCAGTTTAACACCGCCGTTGCAATTTCAGAATTATAATCTTTATTCACATCACTGAAAATAACAGTTAATAAAACAATTGGATTTGTGATGATCATCCTAAAACAAACATTGGTCTTACAATCAGTTTAACACCGCCGTTACAATTTCAGAATGATAATCTTTATTCACATCACTGAAAATAACAGTTAATAAAACAATTGGCTTTGTGATGATCATCCTACAACAAACATTGGTCTTACGATCAGTTTAACACCGCCGTTGCAATTTATCGCCGTTTGCATGGCTGTCATCACCAACGGGTTTGTACTTTAGTGGATGACTTCACTGTCTGACACCTAAAAGCTAATAACTACTAAGTAACTAATTAAACTGTGTTGCATGATGCTGATGCTGATGCTGTGAAGTTAAATACATTTTCGTTCCTCTATTTGTATGCACTGTCTGCATGGTCGAGCATACATTTTTATTTTGAGGATTAAAAAAGTGCACTCAGACCACCAAAAGTGTGAAATGATTGGGAAAATTGCTCCTCCTGCCATCTTTCCATTAACCACAATATTAACGTAACAAACAAGCCGCGTGGAAGAAGGAGTAGAAAGAGACGAAATTACATTTAAATAGACCTAAGAAACCAGCGGCGGATTTTCTTTATCAAATCCATTCTGGCGATTATATCGTGATTATATCGTGATTATCTTGTGATTAGACAGCGGACGCACTTCCTCGCAAACGGCCTCCGCTTCCTGCGACAAACATGCGCTGTGTCCTCGGGTGGTTTGAAGCTTATTTTCAAAATTGGTGCTCAAACCGGGAACAAATGCGGACGTCTGGCGGACAAGGCAAAAAGCGCGGCTTTCACAATCATATAAACCCAGGGAACCGGATTAGATCTTCAGAAGCAATGCGTCAAAAATTATCCCAAACAGTGCTCGGCGCCCTCAGATTACACAGGAAATGAGGCTGTAAGAGACTTTGGAATACCTAAATGGCTCCTTGCTTCCAGCTTTTGCTCTCTGCTCCCAGCTCTCTCCTACTCATTTAGGCAAATTAAGTCAAATCGAAGAACTAATAGGAGTAATTGAGCAATTTCGCTACTATTTACGTCATTGGAAGGCTTTCGGTAATTTCTCGAACGCGATGGCAGAAAACTGAATATCGAGTTTCAAGCATGCGATATTTGTGTAGATCAACCTGTGTTAAGCAGCCCAAAGGATTATTAAAATGTCCTGTGAAGACAGGTGGGAGAATAATGAGGTCGTCTGAAGTGACTGCCTAATAGAGATCAATGATCTTAGTTTCGTTCTATTTTTAGGCATGTCTTCTTACACCGGTTGAGGAAAGCTAAAGTTTGGTTTGTTTAACTAGATCATATTGATTTATTAATCATCGGCTATTAGATGTCAACATTTGATAATTCTAACAGTCTTAGAGAGGAACCCGCTGCATTTTAACAGTAGCAAAGAATTTTGTATATGCAACATCCCACAGACAGGGTAGCACATACCACGGCCTTTGATGTACCAGCCGTAATGTAACCTCTCTCTCTCTCTCTCTCTCTCTCTCTCTCTCTCTCTCTCTCTCTTACTCCTCATTCTCACTTTTACCTTTCTCACTCTGTCTTTCTTTATATCTGACTGTCTCTCATTCTCTTTATATCTGATTCTCTCTCTCTCTCTCTCTCTCTCTCTCTCTCTCTCTCTCTCTCTCTCTCTCTCTCTCTCTCTCTCTCTCTCTCTCTCTCTCTCTCCGGAGTTCTCGATTAATATTACGTGATATCGTTGCTCATAATGCATCATTGTTTTGTTTATTGATCACACATCTTATTGTAACAGTAATTTTATGACATTTTTATCTTAAAAATTACAAAATATTTGACATCCAATAGCCGATTATTAATAAATCAATATGCTCCAGTGGTGTCATTAAACAAAACAAACTAACAAACTTTCAAGCAAGCGCTTTAGCATTGGGTTACGTCTCGCTCCGAGTCGGCAATAAGTCGACATCTGTATAATCTGAACCAAAACCAAAATAGGTGATCTAGACCGTATCTCTGCACAATGTAGAGTCCAATGGGTATTTGGCAAAATAGTGGTTGATTCCACGAATCTCTATCCAGTGCCTCGTCTACAGGAGGACAGCCACTCCCAAGGAGATCCTTTACCGGAGATCCTTGCACCGCGACAAAGAGGACTGCCACAGCCAGACTAGTTTACTAAATCAAACCTAGCATCGGTCAAAGATCATTGGATAGCATACACTCTGGAATTACTGTCAAAACAGTGATGATAGCAGGTGTTCGAGAAAGATGAACATATCCTGCCTCGCCGGTGGCACCCATCATGAGTACAGCCACCACAGCTGTCAAATTCGTCACCTCAGCTAAAACCAGCGTGTGAAGTGTTCGAGCCCTGTCTGGGTTAGAGACTGATGCAAGCCGACGCAGAGATACGAACCCAGCGCTGTCCAGACTCGACACACTGCGCCATCAAGACCGAAATTCCATTCAGTCCCTCACGCAAATGCACTGTTCTTGGTGTCTCTATCAGACATGCAAAGAACGAACAAATCTGTGTGTTTGATTTCCAGCCACAATCACGGGAACGAAATCAAATTCATCTGCCCTTATTCAATTATTTCCCCCATCCGTTTTACGGACATACGAATTCTGTCCACGAAGAATCATTAAGCGGAAATTAGCTGTTGATTTCTGTAACTGGCCTGTATCGCGCCAGATCCGCCACCTCCTGACGCCCTTACTGCATTTCGGCCAGAAATCAAGCGATCCGGTTTTAAAGGGAAACCCAGGAGACCAAATGAGTATTCGACGCTCGCCCGTCCCAGGTGATTTTGTTTACACAAGTAATTGGCATAATAACGCCCGATCGAAGATCTTTAGCAATCGGCTACGTCCAAATTGACAGGACTCACGAACATGGCTACAAATGATGGGCATGATTATAAAGTGAGATCACGGCAGCTAATTCTCTAATTGATTTATTCAGTTTTCACATCCGGTTGTGGTCTCTCATCTGAGCACGCCAAAGCAGACGAGAATTGAACATAAAAAAGTTTCATAATCTCAAATAAATAATAATGATAAATAATTATAAATAAATAAAATAAAATGAAATAAAATAAAATAAAATAAATAAATAATACACTTATTAATAAATACACAAATAATAAATATATAAATAAATAAATAAGTATATAAATAAATAAAATAAAATACATTTATTATTAAATAGAAAATACCAGTGATAATATAACTGCTGCTGCTGCTGCTGTTGCTGCTGCTGCTGCTACTACTACTACTACTACTACTACTACTACTACTACTACTACTACTACTACTACTACTACTACTACTACTAATGATAATAATAATAATAGTTTTTTTCTGCAAAATGTGTGAAATAAATATAGTTATAAACCTACTAATAGACCAGTAATATTTAAGTTTACTGAAATAATTTGGTTCATTTTAGTAAAGGTTGGTATTACACATTAAAATGGCTACATGAATTAAATAAGTACATACTTGTATCAAATGATATTATATGGCCTTAGAAAATATATATGAACCTTCTATGGTGGTTGTACTATTTGTATTAATTTAAGGTTTTCAGTGAATAATACTAAGAAAGTTGTTTATGTGAATACAACCAATTCTAGGTAAAACAATTATAACAATAAAAACTATATAGTCGTCTAGCCGTATTTACATAACACGAAATTTACAAATATACCTACAATTAGTTGAACCTTAAAATGTCAGGAGAATTATTTTGAAACTGTATATATAAGAAACAACTTAAAATTAATAACAAACTATCTAAACCAGACTAAAAATTTGAAATTATAATTTCGTTTTTGTTTTTGTTTTGTTTTGTCTGATTTGTTTGTAAGTTTTGTTTTGTTTTGGTTTGGTTTGGGATTTTTCTTGTTTGTTTCAGTTCGGATATATATTCATAAACACTCAGCTATATTGGTAAATGCATGAATAGTTATGTACCAAAGGAATTTAAAATCCTAATGAGATTTTTTTTTTAAAGTGTAATAAGTATGTAGTATCTATTTGACAAAAACTTATTTTTGTCATTCCAGATTATTTTTACTCCTGACAAATAAATGGAAATACTAAACGACAGTCAATAAATATTATTTCAGTGCTTGAGATACGTACGCAAATATTGTAGTTGTTTTCACCTGTCTTCTACTTAGAACTAGCTACAGAAGAATATCTGTGATAATTAACTATTGTCGTTGTTTTCACCTGTCTTCTACTTAGAACTAGCTACAGAAGAATATCTGTGATAGTTAAATATTGTTGTTGTTTTCACCTGTCTTCTACTTAGAACTAGCTACAGAAGAATATCTGTGATAAGTAACTATTGTCGTTGTTTTCACCTGTCTTCTACTTAGAACTAGCTACAGAAGAATATCTGTGATAGTTAAATATTGTCGTTGTTTTCACCTGTCTTCTACTTAGAACTAGCTACAGAAGAATATCTGTGATAAATAAATATTTTTTTACGCATGTAATTATTGTCATTCTACAAAAACCCTATTTCGACGTCTGTATCTATGTATGTTAAAGATTTTCACTTTAATTTTTTATTTCTTATTTTTGTTTGGTTTATTATTTATATACACTTTTAATTTGTTTTCATTCGTTTGGAGAATGAAACATTTCTTGTATTCTAGCTTCTTCTCCCTTAGTTGATTCGTTTTCAACGTTTGATATATCCTTAGTTGGCCGCTCTTAGCAATCAATGGATGTTTTCACAAATATCTAACAATGAGTAACATAATATACCCAGGGATGTGTTACTAAATTGAATAACCTTTTAGCCATAATGGGGGTGTTTTAAGCATGCATTGTTGTTTTACTGACGAATAATGTTAATAGTGATGGAGTTTTAAAAATATGTTAAACTAGTTTTCACGTCTTACACCAGTCTCTATCTTCTAGCTAATATATTGCATTACACGTAGGTTCACACAATAGTTTTCACGTCTTACACCAGTCTCTATCTTCTAGCTAATATATTGCATTACACGTAGGTTCACACAATAGTGTTCACGTCTTACACCAGTCTCTATCTTCTAGCTAATATATTGCATTACACGTAGGTTCACACAATAGTTTTCACGTCTTACACCAGTCTCTATCTTCTAGCTAATATATTGCATTACACGTAGGTTCACACAATAGTTTTCACGTCTTACACCAGTCTATATCTTCTAGCTAATATATTGCATTACTCGTAGATTCACACAATAGTTTTCACGTCTTACACCAGTCTCTATCTTCTAGCTAATATATTGCATTACACGTAGGTTCACACAATAGTGTTCACGTCTTACACCAGTCTCTATCTTCTAGCTAATATATTGCATTACACGTAGGTTCACACAATAGTTTTCACGTCTTACACCAGTCTCTATCTTCTAGCTAATATATTGCATTACACGTAGGTTCACACAATAGTTTTCACGTCTTACACCAGTCTATATCTTCTAGCTAATATATTGCATTACTCGTAGATTCACACAATAGTTTTCACGTCTTACACCAGTCTCTATCTTCTAGCTAATATATTGCATTACACGTAGGTTCACACATTAGTTTTCACGTCTTACACCAGTCTCTATCTTCTAGCTAATATAATGCATTACACGTAGGTTCACACAATAGTTTTCACGTCTTACACCAGTCTATATCTTCTAGCTAATATATTGCATTACACGTAGGTTCACACTATAATTTCAAATGTTGTTTTCAATCCAAGTTTAACTACATGTTTAATAAGATCGAAAATAGTTTTTAAATAATTATTTTGTAAATAAATACTTTCTTTAATAAGAGTATAATAATTTAACAGTATCTAATAGTAATAGTATAAATACAAACTATAGTGGGTTGGGTTTTTTGTGTTTTTTTTGTTGTTGTTTATTTTTTTTATTTTTTTTTTGTTGTTTTGTTGGGGGTTTTCGGGGAGGGGGGGGGGGCGTGTAAGTATATTTTCCCCCTTTTATTAAAACCTATCTTTCCAAAAATATATGAATTTAATTCCCGTATAATTTCTAAATCCCCTTTTGACGATTTGTTTTCTCTGTTTTTGTTGGCAACTCTTTGTTTCCAAAAAAAAAGTTATAAAATGTATTACTTGATTACATTCGTCTGATGATGTCCGTGCTGGCTGGCACTGTGGTCAGGTTATTTAGTCATAAATGATGTAATGAAGCAATATATAGGTGATGACCCGGGAAGTAGAATTTCCTATTTTGGGTAGTGCCGATAAGCTGAATAATAAATGTCCGGGAAAGTAGAAGGGTCTAATTGATTTGCATGTTCTTCATTGCTGCACGAGTCGCGTTTTCTTTAACAATGAAATGAACATAGGACTACAAATATTGGGTTCCCGTACCCCTATGGAACTTGTTTTTGTTTGTTTGTTTTGTTTTGTTTTGTTGTTTGGATTACCGTTCGGGGTATTATTTGTGCTTGTACGTTTTATTTTATTTTGTTGTTATTTCATGTTAATTGCTCGTATTAGGTTCTACTATTTGTAACTGTAACTAATTCTGTGTAAATAAATGTCCTTTCTGAATGCGACATGTGGATGTTTTAACTGTCTAACAGCTCGGTTACCACATATAATGTTCTAGATCTGTCATGGGACAAATGTTCGAACAACCGCTGCACATAGAATCAAAGTTAAGATGCTGAATTCATAAATATATCTGTCTACTGTGTCGGGTCATTGACCAATGGGTCATTGATCATTGGGTGGTGTATTTTCAAAATACTTTTTTATTGGGCAGCAGTCCTTTTTTCGTTTCTGGAATCCTGTGAATATACTACTACCAAATTCATTTGCTGATGTTCAATCATTTGCATGTATAGTCGAAGCATACTGGTATACTAGTAATTGCCATGTCATGATGAATATTGGTGTCGCACTATTACACAGTTTGTGACATAAATTGTTTTGGTAAAAAAAAATACAACAGTGATGTATATATCAATTATATAGAGATACAAATGATAAAAGTATAAACACCAGTCACTTGTGATTTGCTTGCATATATCCATTAATCAAAGCAGGGTTGGCATTGTGAACTACTGTGGCCCATATCATGTAATGGTGTATGTAGATGGGTTTTGTTTAGACAAAGTATTGACTTACTGTTAAAACTTAGCAGTTGGTTTTAAAATGATTGTTTTAGATGATTCTAAACATATACACTGGTCATTTCTATGTTTTTGCAGCCATTTTATAATTTTAATAGAAAGTGAATGCGAGAACTGAAATCCTTGTCCCACAGAGAACCCTGTATTTGAAGTATAAATTATTGTTTGGGGAAACTAATATTATAGAATCTAAGATATTGCCACGTTTTACTATTAGCGGCCAGTTTTGTGGCCATCTTGGATTTAAATAATTATACAATATCTCAGTTAGCAAGAGGTCCTTATGAATTAATTTCATGACTCATAAAATTAAATCATTAAAACAAACGCAAAAGTATCTTCCTCGTTGATGTAAAATCCGATCGTGATTTATTGTGATTTTCGTGTTCTCGCTGCTACCGTCTATTATTAGATGGGAATGGTCGAAAATTAATTTCTGGTGAATGTTAACAAGTGCATTTTGGTTTTCTGACTGCTCACATCGACACACATGTAATGGGAGCAGTTAACTGGTGCCGGGAAGTAGATATTCGTAATTGGTAAATACCAAGTGGTCCCACTATGTAGAATTCATTTTAGGACCATTTATACAAGCTTATATACTTCCCGAGCCATAACCGTTAAACACGCTTACCAAGCCTTGCACAGAAAGTCCAAGCAATACTGAAAGGAATAAACTATTAAAACATGCATGGAACATGACAAACAATATATACACACACGTGTAAGTATATTGAACAAAAATTACAAGGAATTTTCATAGACAATTTTCAATCAAAGGTGCATTTTTTAGCTTCGCAATAATTACTACCAAAGATATGCTTATGCTTTCACAAGAACTATATTACCAAACGTGCATTTTAAGATACTTTCACGAGAATACACTATCTAACAAAGCTGTATTTATACTTTCATAATAATTGCTACTATGGCTGTATTAATATTTTGACAATAATTGTTACCAAACGTGCATATTGACTCTTTTATAAGAAGGGCTGCTAAGTTTTCGCACAAATTACTAAAAAAAACCTGTATTTATAATCTCACAAGAAATGCTACCTTATGCATTTTAAGATTTTGTCACACGGATTTTTACCAAGCTTTTGTCAGCATTCGAAATAATTTCTTTCAAAGTTGTCTTTTCGTTTTTGTAAGAACTGCTAGCAAATATGCATCTTAAGATACTTTTTTTTTTTTTTACAACACCTTCTACCAAATAAGCATCTTAAGATTCCGTCTCAAGAATTTTTACCAAACGTTGCCTTGATGCTTGAACAGGAGCTGCATGTTAAGATGCTGCTGTGACTAGAATCGCACGCGGCGATGAGACGACAGCACCACGGATCATTATGTCTGCGAGAAAATTTATCTCGTCCACACAGAACAGTGGGAGGAGCACAAGCTTCTCTAAGCCAAGCGCCAGTGTATTATAATTAACTAATTTAAGAGTTATGTTGTGACGATAACAGCTGATTCTCCAGAGAGACGCGGCCACATTAAACATCTTCATGCTAGTTTCACGGTAAATAGTTCGGTCTTCTTCCTATGACGTCTGTCACAAGGCAGCTGGACTATTGGAACCACGCGTGTAATTTAGCAACTTTATAGACAGGTCCATCGAAACCGTTAAAAAAGGTTTGTTTGTATTTTTGTTAATATATTACATCATATTTTTTCTCTGTATAATTAGATTTTTTTGAAACACTGCTTTAAAATATATATGTTTTAATAAACATATATTTATTTTATTTATTTTGTTATATACATTTTATTTATTTTATCTTATTTATTTTGATTTATTTACTTCATTCTATTCTATTCTGTATTATTCTACACTACCGTATTCCATTCCATTTCGTTCCGTTCTGTCCCACTTCGTTTGGTTTAATTCTATTTTTATTTTATTTTAATATTTTTTATTATATTTTAATTTATGTCAGGACATAAATATTAAAATATTAACTGTTATCAGTATCAATATAAATTTATTGTATTAAAATACATTTCAAATTAAACTTTAAATCTATTAGCATTGTGGCGTTATAAAAGGTATATTATTTAAATCTATTAGCATTGTGGCGTTATAAAATGTATATTATTTAAATCTATTAGCATTGTGGCGTTATAAATGGTATATTATTTAAATCTATTAGCATTGTGGCGTTATAAAAGGTATATTATTTAAATCTGTTAGCATTATGGCGTTATAAAAGGTATATTATTTAAATCTATTAGCATTGTGGAGTTATAAAAGGTATATTATTTAAATACAAGACAAAATGCATATAATATTCTATTCTATTCCTTTTTGTTCGATTTCGTTTGGTTTCATTCCATTTTAAAAAAAATTGTTATATTATATTTTATTTTATGTCGTGACATAAATATTATAATATTAACTGTTTCAGTTTGAAAATATTGTATTAAAGCACCTTTAAAATAAATGTTTAATTCGGTTAGCATTTTGTGTTATGAAAAGTGTATTCTTTAAATAAAAACAAAATACATACAATATAATATAATATTTAAAATAAAATATCTAAGATTGTGCTTACAAGGTGGCTTTTTAATCAAAATGTATCATATAAAATCGAATATAAACGTAAATAATGTGATTCGTTTCTTACAAAACTGCATTACATGCGACTATTTTGAATAGTTTATTAATGTTGTCCAATACATTGTATTATCAATATGATTTTGAGTTTTGAAATATATACAAATTGTATAAATCGCAATAGGCTTCCCAAACTACATGTCTTTTGACATTTACTTCACAATTATACATATAAACGCTAGTATGTCTGTTCTGTTGAATTGTTTCAAACGAGGATTGGTCGTGGAAAATAAGGTTTCATTCGATTTTTAAATATTAATGCTTATAATTATTTGGATTTTGGAATATAAATTATATTGACTTTTAAAATATATTTGTAATAAATGATTGCTTAAATTTTATCATCTAGAATAGTTATAATATTGTTTTTGTGCTGAAAGGTATTTTGTTCTTTTTCTTTTCTTTTCGTTCTTTCTTTCTTTCTTTCATTCTTTCTTTATTTCTTTTCTTTCTTTCTTTCTTTTTGTTCGTTTTGTCTTTATTAAAATAAGGAAAGTTGTTATATATGTTAAAATGTAATTACATATATAATGATTTCTTTTTTAAGAACAGTTATAAAAGTTTATTATGAATTAGCTGCTTGTATCACTTATTTTAATGAATTTGAAAGACGGCCGTTGTATTTATACTATTTCCATATACGTACCTTGTATGACACCTAATAGCCGATGTGTATTTTTGTACTGGGGTATCGTTAAACATTCATTCATTCATTCATTCATGTTATACGTAGTTGAGCAATTATATAATGTTATACATACATGTATGATTATTTGTTTGTTTGTTTGTTTGTTTCGATGTTGTTGTTGTTGTTGTTGTTGTTTTCACTAAGTATTTTTAAAGATAGATTTTAAAAAATATATTTATTTGTTAGTCTAACATATAGGTTGTTATACTTTACAAAATTCCATCCATCTGTCCATCAATTTAGTTCAATTTATTTTAACAGAATTATAAAATTTTAATACTAAATAAAATAATGTGTTACTCTTTTTGGAACGTTATTCATCCTTACATTCATCCACCCGTTCATTCATCCACTCATCCATCCATCCATCTATCAATCCATCCATTAATCCAAATCATGGATTGATGGATGGCGTTCCAAAAACATAACAAATTATTTTATTTATTTATCCATCCATTGATCTATTCATCCATCCATCTACATATTTCGTTTCATTTGGACAGAATTCCTTATCAACTGACACGATGAATGTTCCTGCGTTTTCGGAGCCTTCCCCCAATCGTTCTACCTCGTTCTTCATAGAAGACATCCTCCTCAACAAACCCAAACAGCTGGCCAGGGACTTCAGCACCGTGTCCACCCTGAGGTCAGCCTTCCCCGAGTACGGATACGCCTGTGTCCCCGGGGCCCCGGCGTTCTACACCCACCCGTTCCTCACCCACGGGGCGAGCTTTATACCGAAACATCATCAGGACCACCCAGCGTTCTTCATTCCAACTGCAAGTGAGTACTTACTAATAGTTTTCGTTCTTCAATTATTGTTCTTCTGTTGGTTTTTCCTTCTTTCTTTTTCTTTTCCTTTCTTAAATTCAATTTTTCATTTATTTTTTTAATTAGTACTTTATATTTTTCCTCTTTAGACATTTTTTTCTTGCTTTTAATGTTAATTATTAAATTTAAAACAATATATACACACACACACACACACACACACACACACACACACACATGCATCTATCTATCTATCTATCTATCTATATATATATATATGTGATGTATGTGTGGGGTGTGGGTGTTGGTGTGGGTGTGGATGTGGGTGTGGGTGTGGGTGGGTGTATGTTTACTATTCACTAGAATTCAATATAAAGTAGAAACAATTTAATGATTTAGCACATTTCAAAGTAGAAATAAAATGAAATATTTAAGTTTGTAACACTGAAAAAAACCCTGTTACTATCTCAGAAGGTATGTCATCTTATTCAATAACCAAGGTCTACAAATAGATACAGTACAAATACAGGCGGGGCTTTGCCTTAAGTGAGTGACCGGCCTAAAGGCTGGTAGGTACAGGGTTCGCAGCCCGGTACCGGCTCAAACTCAGAGCGAGTTCTTAAGGGTTCAATGGGCCACTACACCCTTTCTCTCTCACTAACCACTAACCAACTAACAACTAACCCACTGTCCTGGACAGACAGCACAGACAGCTGAGGTGTGTGCCCAGGACAGAGTGCTTGAACCTTAATTGGATATACACATAAAATAAGTTGAAATAAATGTAAGTGGCTGACATTTTGCTTGTTAGTGAGGGATAAGTACAAACTCGACGTGTGACAGGTAAACCAGGCAGTCGGTGTAATTGCAATCAGAAGGGTGGCTTATCCAACCAGTAATCGGAAATGATCACGGCGGCGAAATGATGATGTTACACGCTACAGTAAACATGGGCGGATCAGTGGGTGTAGCCGTATCGTGATCAATTACTTGGTTTGGCAGGACACGTACCTCGCAGTGCTGTTTTGTAAACCGGAGAACAACTTTAGAATTGTAACTATAGTATGCATTATGTATCCTGAATATTATTTTAAATTGTCCCTAAACTTTTGTATCTTGTATATTTTATATATTATACGTAATTTTTGTTATTGAATATATTATATATTTTTGTTATTGAATATACAGAACTTCTATAAACGCTATCTTTTCAAAACAAATTTAATGATTTCTTTTTTTCTGTTTGTTTTGTTTTGTTGTTGGTTTTTTGTTGTTTTTTTGGGGGGGAGGGGGGGGGGGGGTGGTTGGCGGTTTAACTTTTCTCCTATGTTGTTATTTTTTTGTAAACAGTCCGACGCACTTTACTTTGGCAGCCCGTCTAAATTGCTCAAATCACCCTAAAACCTTGTTGCACGAGCAATCTAATTTATTTTTGGCTTTAATGGGTATTTTTTTTTGTCCAGACATGAGTCGAATGTAGCAGCACCTTTCGGCCTTAGGTCCCTTGACCTAACTTCTAAATTTTATTCCAAATTCCGCCCACCTCAAACTTACCCCCCCCCTCCTTCGGACTTAGTCACTGGTCACTTGCGAAAGTTAGAGATTAAGCCCGTGACAGGCGTGCGTGAAGCTTCAGTCGCATATACGCACGTTAAAACTTTATTCGACCCGATAGCCAAAGTAGCTGAGGTGTTTGTCCGGGGCAACGTGCTTGAACCGTATTTTGATATAATCACACAAATTTGTTTAAAATGAAAGAAAAAATGAAATGAAATAAATTGAAATGAAATGAAATGTTTTTGGCTTAACGTAATGATAAAGATGTATACGTGGTCCATAATAATATTTGCGTACTTATGAACTGGTGGGGAGCATTAAAGTAAATATATAAATATAGGAATCAGCATTAAAGTAAATATATAAATATAGGAATCAGCATTAAAGTAAATATATAAATATAGGAATCAGCATTAAAGTAAATAAATATATAAATATAGGAATCAGCATTAAAGTAAATATATAAATATAGGAATCAGCATTAAAGTAAATATATAAATATAGGAATCAGCATTAAAGTAATATATAAATATAGGAATCAGCATTAAAGTAAATAAATATATAAATATAGGAATCAGCATTAAAGTAAATATATAAATACAGGAATCAGTTTAACGCCAGACACCACTGTTATCTCATTTAAATGGTGACTGCGTGTAATTAATATATGAACAATCTGAATGTAAACTATGTATTAGTCACTAAAACATAAGATTTGTTTATGTATTTATTTATTTATAAATACTTTTTTTTTTAATGTATTTATGCATTTATAATTTAAATTATAAATACATCAGTAAATGAAGGGAAGGTACTTTGTTTAACGAGAATTCCGCAAATGTTGCAGCACGACAGTTTGTAGTGTAACCTAATACACATGTCAGGTTAATTCAAAACATCACCTACAGTGTGGTATAGAAACCCGCTGCCTCCACATAAGCTACTCGTACTAAATAGTAGCAAGGGACCTTTTATATGCACCTCCTCATAAACAGAACGGTACATACCGCGGAGAAGCATTGGTTGGGACGGGAAAAACACAACAGGTCCACCGTGGGGGATCGATCTTATAGTCTCACGACCCAGCACGCCTTACTCAAACGGTGGAGCTGTGCCACGCCCTCTTACATTTAAAGACACAACCCAGTAAACATAGTAGAATGTGCTACCCTGTATATATGAAATATAGTCTCTCTCAACCAACAATAACAATAGCTATACAGAAAGTGAGTTTCGGGGGGGGGGGGGGGGGGGGGGGGTGGGTGGTGGGTCTCATTATCCACAAGTAGCGTATTTACATTGTCGTTTTTTAAAATAACTGCTGATTTAACAATGTGCTGGGGTGTAAATAAACAAACATTCCTTTTTTATTACACCAACTTACATAACTGCTATTCTCTGCTATAAATCCAGCTTTATGTAAATGAACATACCTAACAGTACCAGTATTAAACAATAAACCAGTCAAAGTTCGAAGTGCACCAAACTTTTCATTTCACAGTTAAAGCTACCAGTCCTGTCATTTGTGATAAATATGTTTGTTGTCATAAAATGTGGTTTCATCTGGCCAGTAAATTAATATAACTTAATTTGAAGTGGTCTCTATGTATAAAATACTATTGTGCTTTAAACAAGTGGGGGATCTTATTAAAAATAGGACGACAATTTTTGTACGGAACTAAAGTCTGAAACCAATTATTATTATTATTATTATTAGTAGTAGTAGTAGTAGTAGTAGTAGTAATAAATATTTATTTATTTTTATTATTATTATTAGTTGTTATTATTGTTATTATTATTATTATTATTGTATTATTATTATTATTATTATTATTATTTTGAAAATGGGAGCGGGGGGGGGGGGGGGGGAGCGAGGCGATAGTATTTATATATAGTATTTATCTTCATGGTCTACATGTTGACTGGTCCGGTGCTAGTAGATGTGTTAGCCACATATTACTCTCGTCGCCAAGATGTTATATGAATTTTGGTATACACCTTACATTCTTTTCTTTTCTTTTTACGATTTGACACAAACTTCCTATGTTTTAATTTTAGAACTTAATTTTGTGTTTGTAACAGCCATACCTTTTTATATACATGTACATAATAGTGTTATGATTATTATGTTATTTACATAATAGTGTTATGATTATTTTATTTACATAATAGTGTTATGATTATTATTTTATTTACATAATAGTGTTATGATTATTATTTTATTTACATAACAGTGTTATGATTATTATTTTATATACATAACAGTGTTATGATTATTATTTTATATATATAACAGTGTTATGATTATTATTTTATATATATAACAGTGTTATGATTATTATTTTATATATATAATAGTGTTATGATTATTATTGTTATATACATAATAGTGTTATGATTATTATTTTATATATATAATAGTGTTATGATTATTATTGTTATATATATAACAGTGTTATGATTATTATTGTTATATATATATATATAATAGTGTTATGATTATTATTTTATATACATAATAGTGTTATGATTATTATTGTTATATACATAATAGTGTTATGATTACTATTTTATATACATAATAGTGTTATGATTATTATTGTTATATACATAATAGTGTTATGATTATTATTATTGTTATATACATAATAGTGTTATGATTATTATTTTATATACATAATAGTGTTATGATTATTATTGTTATATACATAATAGTGTTATGATTTTTTTTTTTTTTTTTTTTTTTATTGTACATACATGTAATTTGTATTATTTAACTATGCTGTCTTATAATTCCATAAGGAATGGCTTAATACTTTTATGTTTGTTTTACTGTGTGTGTGTGTGTGTGTGTGTGTGTGTGTGTGTGTGTGTTTGTGTATTGTGTATTGTATTGTGTGCGTATGTATGTATGTGTATTGTGTATGTGTGTATTGTGTATGTGTGCGTGTGTGTGCGTGTGCGTGTATGTGTGTGTGTGTATGTGTATATGTATATGTATATGTGTGCGTGTGTGTGTGTGTGTGTGTGTGTGTGTGTGTGTGTGTGTGTGTGTGTGTTTGCTATACATAAGGTGAGATTTTTTATACAGTATCTGTCTGTATATAACACTGCGCCTGGCATGTTTCAGGTTTGCCGTTGACCCCGCTGTTCCAGCACGACAGTCCGGGAAAACACTGTCGCCGACGTAAAGCGCGGACTGTGTTCAGCGACCAACAGCTGAACGGACTGGAGAAACGGTTCGAGTCGCAGAGATACCTGTCCACACCGGAGAGGATGGAGCTTGCGTCACAACTCAGTCTGTCGGAGACGCAGGTCAGACGACATTTAAAGTTGAAATAGTCGTTTATTTATTTTTCATTTTTAATTCTTAAATATACCTCTTTTTCTTTTCCTTTCTTTTATTATTTTAAAAACAGTTCTTAAATAATAATTTATTATTATTTTAATAGTAGTAGTAGTAGTAGTAGTAGTGGTAGTGGTAGTGGTAGTGGTAGTGGTAGTAGTAGTAGTAGTAGTAGTAGCAGCAGCAGCAGCAGCAGTAATAGTAGTAGCAGCAGCAGCAGTAGTAGTAGTAGTAGTAGTAGTAGTAGTAGTAGTAGTTTAATTTATTTCATTATTTCATTATTTCATTATTTATTTACATTTAATTATATGTATATTTATTTAGTATCAATTTGCTTATTTATTTTATTCCTGGTCCTTCCTTCCTTCATCTAGATATGTTTTATATGTGAAATTCTCTTCAGATGTTGCTATTTGAGGTTAGTGTTTGAGTATAGATAGTTCAACAGGTTGGACACTACATAGGCTTCAAGGGACATTTTACGCCTTGCTGTTATACGGGACACTGTATATCGTGTTTTTAAATTAGCTCTATCTTGTATAATAGTAGAACACTTTTGACGAACACATAAAGCGTGCGCGTATATCATGCTTGTATATTACATTCAAGTATTGTTTTCATCTGTAGGTCACTGCTCTTATTAAGGGCATATATTTATGAAATTGTATTCTTAAAAAAGAAGCCATATTATATAAATGATATTTAAAAGAGAGTTTTTCATTCTATTTAAATAAAACACAACCATTGTTTACCTTAATCGAAATATTCGTAGAAATGTTTTGACTACAATTATACATATTAGGCCTTATCGAGTTATTGAAATTTAGAAGTTTTACGTTTATTCATCTGACAACGAACCTTTTGAAACACCCCCAAGTACCCTTGCTTAACAATCAAACGGCTGTTAACATACGTTATCTTATTCACTTTATCTGCTAAGTACCAATATCAGAAAGGGACGTAAGCCTCTTTGGCGGTGTAAGCCGATAAACTGGCTATTATCGGTGGGCACGTTGAGAAACCGCGCGGTCCAAAGTGTTTAAACGGTATTCTTATTCGTCCACGACTGCCCACTGGAAACCCCAGTTCCTGGACGTTGGACGATAAACTTCCCGCATGGCATATTGTTTTCGTAATAAGTCGTAATAGACGCTGACAGGAATATACAAATATATGTTATGTTCAACATCAAATTTAGGCGGTAATATATTTTCGGTCACGTCACTACTTTTGCGTTTGTGTAAACAGAACTAAATAACATTAACATTTAATTTTCCCCAACTCCTGACTTACGACGGGTGCGCTCAGATTAACAACTAATGAATTCTACGACGAGAATTGAGTTGTACGAGCGCTCAGATTAACAACTAATGAATTCTACGACGAGAATTGAGTTGTACGAGCGCTCAGACTAGCAACTAATGAATTCTACGACGAGAATTGAGTTGTACGAGCGCTCAGACTAGCAACTAATGAATTCTACGACGAGAATTGAGTTGTACGAGCGCTCAGACTAACAACTAATGAATTCTACGACGAGAATTGAGTTGTACGAGCGCTCAGATTAGCAACTGGACAGAAGTCGTGACAGCAGAATGTTGGCCTACTTTGAGCTGGGAGTTGGTAGTCTGATATTAGCATTAGACACCAAAAGCCGTACTTAAAAATGTGAAGTGTTTTCTTAAACAAACTTCATACGCCTTTCCTTTACCGTTCGTGGGAGTTAATTTTTCTACCAATAGATTTCTTAATATTTCAGCTGTCAAGTAAATTCCGCGATATCTAATTATATAAGCTGTGTGTGTATTCTTGTTATTATCAATGTGTTATTGCTAAGTGTCTCGATTATAAAGAAATGTTTTAATATTGCTTTACACCGGGGACAACATCACAATTACATGTTAATTAGGAAAACAGGTGATGAAAAAAAGATGAGTTTTTCCGTGACACTTGTTTCAGAAATGTGTTAATTCTGTCTGAGGTATTTTGACACCAAATCCTCGATTGCCGAGCCGTCCGTGTTACACCGATAAATCTATACGGAGTGAAAGCATCGGGAGCTCTGATTGGTTAAAACAATAATATATTGGCGGTGTAAAATATGCAATTACGATTTTTAAAAATTCTTTAAATCTATTAAATAACATATTATGATACCATGTATAAATGTAGGATGAGAGAGAGAGAGAGAGAGAGAGAGAGAGAGAGAGAGAGAGAGAGAGAGAGAGAGAGAGAGAGAGAGAGAGAGAGCAGACAATGTACATTTTGTCATTAACCGTTTTATGGGCACATTCTGCCACTGATTACATTCTGCAGTACTGGTGTTTTAAAACAAAATAATATAAGTAGTTTGTTTTTTCTTTCCTACAGGTAAAGACCTGGTTTCAGAATCGACGAATGAAACAGAAGAAGTTGCAACGCAAAACGACCGGCGACAGCAACGACGGCGCCTCTCTCGACAAACACAGCTTGTCTGACGACAACGACGACATCTCAGAACGAGGCCACGACGGCCGAGAAACGCCCACGTCGTCTTTGCGACACGACAGCGCATGCTCAGACAACGAGGATACGGAGGAAATCAATGTAGTGGATGCTGACCCACTGACGTCATCGCCAATATGAAGTGAACTAACTGAGCGAGAAGTTAACCGTGATAGTGCGACCAAAACAGTTATCGTCTGCTTCGGTATTCATTTTTGTGAAAGACGTTACAATATTTAAGAAACAGATTCATGAAAAGACAATTGTTGGAAACAAATTTGTGAAAAAAAGATGTTTTAACATTTTTTTCAAAACGCTAACGGAAAGATGTTAAACAGTTTGCAAGAAACACATTCATGAAAAAGACGTCATAAAACTAGCAAAACACAAAGTCATGAAAAAGCTCTTACAGCACATATAAAAGATGATACACTTGCAAGAAACACATTCACGAAAAGGCCTTGTAGCACATATAGAACACTCTCAATATAAAAGTCACGAAAAGGCCTTGTAGCACATATAGAACACTTTCAATATAAAAGTCACGAAAAGGCCTTGTAGCACATATAGAACACTCAATATAAAAGTCACGAAAAGGCCTTGTAGCACATATAGAACACTCTCAATATAAAAGTCACGAAAAGGCCTTGTAGCATATATAGAACACTCTCAATATAAAATTCATGAAAAGGCCGACTCAATACTCGAATGACACAAATTCATTGATTGGTTGATACAAAACTTACAAGAAACATTCACGGAAGGACTTGTTATATCACTCGCAAAATATAAAGTCATGAACAAAATTTTACATCGTTCAAGAATCGCGTTGATTAAATGACATAATTTCAGAACAATAACCTTGAAATGAATGCGTTATATTCATGAAGAACAATACTGTGTGTGTAACTTAATTAATATTCATGAAGTGCAGCGTTTTAGCTTTAATTTTGTGAATATGAATTGAATATATGTGTTCTATTATATAATACAATTGTAATATAAACATGCATATTCATAAGCGACAGAATTCGTGTTATAGCGTTATGGACTGTGGTAAATTTTCACGTGTGTTCTAGTATGTTATAATATAAACATGATTATTTATGAATAACATCTTTTGAGCTGTTGGCTTTGTGAACAGTCGTAGCCACTTTACAATGTGTGTTCATGAAGAATATAGCTGTAGTAGCCATGAGCTTTGACAATACTAAACAAACAGTCCTATCCTATCTTATACCGTTATAGAGAGTGTGTATTGTGATTTAGTTAGTAAAATATGAGTTATCCCATTAACATTAACAGTATTACAGGAACATGGCCACAATAGACTGCGGTATGGATGGGATTTTCTTCATAAAAAGATGTTTGGTCATACTTGTGCTATTAAATGGTATTACCGTTTAATATTACTGGTGTTTGCTAATGTTATTGTCACAGTGCTTATCAATACTACAATATTTTTTTATGATATTGAGATTGTTACTCATTTCTGAACGGAGTACCTGGAGTTCGTGGCAATTGTAACATGATTTCGGCTAGTTTAGCATTTTAAACGACGATACTTAGTCTAAAGTAGTAGGGAGAGGACAGTACAAACATAATCATGGCACAGTAAATCTGAACGACAAAACTGTATTCCGATATCAAACTCGTACCTCAGCACAAGATAGAGTCGAAAGAATGTTAAGCGAAGTTGGGATTGCTTCCATGTTCCACTATCCGCGCCTGAAATTGAACAGATATGTGCATTCTGTTTAGTTTTATTAACAAATTAAAGCTGCGTTGTCATGCATTTATTAAAATACAAATTGACTTTTATTTTGAATCGCATAAAATATTAATAGCTCAGGACCATTAAAACTGTAATTGTCTGTATACTTTACATGAGTAATAAACATTATAAGACGAGGGGAGAGACACCATGTTTAAATTTATACAAAAACCATAACAAACAAACAGAAAGGAAACTGTAACCAACAGAAACAACGGGGATTATCTATTATCAGTGCTTCTCTTTATGTCAGATGTAAGTTTATTGACATAATTGTTTTGATCTTTGTCATAACTGTTCATTGTGGAAGTAAAATATTTATAATTTAGTAACATAATGTGAACATTCCCTCCATGGGCATTTAAAACAATATAACACATGCACATTTACAGTACATACATTGAGGGTATTTCATGTTTTTTGTCAAATGTGATTTATATCTCATCGAGTAAAGTTTGCAATCATACGTCACAAGTCGCACTTGCGCGTGCAAATTATATGTGACACCTGTAGCATTTAATTTGCACTCCCCAAGAATATGCACTCCCCAGTCATTATTATACGTATAATTTGCACTCCCCCAGTTATACGTATAATACGCACTCCCCTTGAATTATTTGCACTCCCCTAGTTATTATTATACATATAATGTGAACTCTCCACTACTATGTTTGAATACTTCAACGAATACAATCCACATTCATTATTAATCCCCTATCGGACCAACCGGAAAGGTCATCTATATATAGGTTTCATCTCGGTTCATCTGTCTGTCCGTCTGGAGTCTGTCCGTCCGTCTGTCCCACATAAAGTTTTGTGGATAGGTTTTTTCCACAATGCTTCGAGATATTGAGCTGAAATCTGGTATATAATTTTATCATATACCATAAGAGATCAAGTTTGACTTTCATGACGATGTAACCATTTTGACCGAATTATGGTCCTTGAGCATACGAAAATTTGTTTTCCAGACTCCCTCTCCCCCTCAGTGCCTAAACATACTGACTTTCTTGACGATTTACTTTACATGTAGCTTTATCATATACTATTACATATCAAGTTTGAACGTAGAGTAGATTATATGTATATTATACGTATAATTATGAATGGGGAGTGTGGTTTATACGTATAATATTGAATGGGGAGTGTGGATTATACGTATAATATTGAATGGGGAGTGTGGATTATACGTATAATATTGAATGGGGAGTGTGGATTATACGTATAATAATGAACGGGTAGTGCGAATTATAATAATTTATAGTAATTTAAACTAAATTAATTTAGTGCTATAGAATATAAATCTAATAATGAATGTAGAGCTTTGCAATGCTATCTCCACATAATTATTGTCATATTAATGGGAAGTAAGGGAAGCAAGGAATGGGTGAAGAGATTCTGGGATCCAGGAATGTTTTGGCCTCCTTGGATCCGCCCCTGATTCATATATCCATCTAGCTTCGCCACTGATATTTATATCAACTTTTATAAAATGCACTGACCATACAATCATCAAAAAACGCTAAAAAAAATATAATTATGTGAATGTTTAGAACATTATTATAATCTATGTGTAATATAAACTGGGGGAGTGCATATTACTCAGAAGGAGTGCATATTATACATATAATATAGACTGGGGGAGTGCATATTACATGTATAATACGCACTGGGGAGTGCTTATTCTACGTATAATCTTGACTGGGGAGTGCAAATCCAGGGCAGTGCAAATTATATGTGACACCGGCTTTCTTACAGTGAAGATAAAAAAAATGTACAGTAACAATAACATAGTTTAGTGAAATCGTGTAATTTTCACTTTAAAATGTGTTATCGTCACTGAGTGACTGATAACACCTTTATTTCACTGATATTTTACGGTACACGTATTTCACTAAATGTTATATAATAAATTATTTATATTCTCTATTTCTGGGGATGTTAATAATCTGTTGCACGGCAGGCGCCTGTGCAGCAATGTTGGCAGGGAAGGTGCAGACTTTGGCACTTTGGCGAGTGACGTTTATAGGGCGTGGGGATGGGGGTCTATCTCTGTGATAGAGCTCGTCTGAGGTGCGATTGATCGCAGGATCGATCGGAAAATGCATTGCAAAATATCTTGAGCGGGAAGGGGGGTCGACCCCTAAAACCCTACCCCGTGCAACACGTGCCTGGCACGGCTTGGTTTTCAATCCAGAGCTTGGTTTAATGGTTTAGAGAAAGCTAGCTATAGAGCCACAAAAAAGTTCTTTCTCGCCAGCTAACCATTAACTTAGCCGCAGAGGTGTGTGTGTGTGTGTCCAGATGAGCGTACTTAAATAAACATGAATGAAGAAAGGAAAAGACTATTTGTTTCACGACACTTCAACACGTTTTATTATTCGGCTATTGGGTTCTACATACGGCTATTTGTGTTTGTCATATGACTGTGTCGAAATTTGGTCGAGATAAACACAGAAATAGAATAGAACACAATAGATGTTTAACGACCCCAGCACGAAATACATCGACTATTGGGTGTCAAACTATGATAAATACATCGGCTATTGGGTGTCAAACTATGATAAATACATCGGCTATTGGGTGTCAAACTATGATAAATACATCAGCTATTTGGGTGTCAAACTATGGTAAATACATCGGCTATTGGGTGTCAAACTATGATAAATACATCGGCTATTGGGTGTCAAACTATGATAAATTCAAAAAAAATAATATGATGATAAACATCAATATGAAAAATTCAAAAGTTAAATTAAAACACAGTGTAAAGAACAGTGCGAAAAATACAAATATCATAGATAGGTAATTAAAATTTAGAATAAAAGTCGGTATCACGTTGAAATTGTAATATACGTTCTGGATGATATCGAAAGGATTCTATAAAATTTCTTTGACCAAATATATCTTTTCTAGTTTCCTTGAGAACACAGAAATAGAGGAAACCTGTTACCGTCACATAGATTGCTTTTACCGCAAAGGATCGTTTGCATGCTCTTTCTCATAGGCAGTACAGTACATGCCACGACTTTTGAAGTATCAGTCGTCGGGCCCTAGTTGGAACGGGATAAAATCTGAATCCTCAGAGGACGATCGATTCTGCGACCCATCGCACCTCAGACGAGCTCCACCACAGAGCTAGACAAACACCCCTACTCCCATACCACCCCCATACCACCCCCTTACCAACCCCATATCACCCCCATACCACTCCCATACTAACCCCATTCCCCTGAGAATGAATTACCAAGTCTAATGAACATAATAGTTACACAATCTTAGTGAAAATTTGTTGTTGTTGTTTTTTTTTTTTTTTTTTTTTTTTTAATTACATTCCATGTGCAATTGTGTTACGTATATTTTTATCATCCAACTAATTTATTATATATAATTATGATTATATGTAAATTACATGTTGTTTATTTGTATTGTTATTAAACTATAATTTAAACATTGACATTGTTTAGTTTTTATTTCATTTGTTGAGATATATAGAGGCGTGTAATTATTATTATCATTTCATTTTTAAAACAATATTCAAAAACATTTTTTTAAATTATTATTTTTAAATTATTTTATTTTAATTTATTTTATTTATCTCGTTTTATTATATTATATTATATATTTTCATTTTATTTCATGTTTTGTTTTGTTTCGAATAACTTATAAATATATATATATATATATATATATATATATATATATATATATATATATATATATATATATATATATATATATATATACACACACACACACACACACACACACACACCAATAAAGAAAACCTAGAAGCTCAATTGCTTACACCTGAAACAGATGTAAATATGTATATGTATGTATACACACACACACACACACACACACACACACACACACACACATATTTATTTATTTATGTATTTATCTAATTCTTTAATTAATTTATTTATCTAACTGCTTAATTGCTGTTTAATTTTCAGAAGCTCAGGGAAGTTATTTTTATTTATTTCTCACATGCTTCTTTGAAAAGCTAACACAACTAGACATATTAAATATTCAACAATTACATTTAATATGTTTATGAGTTAAGTATTATGAATAGTTCACCATAACCGTATTTTGTCCTTGTCAGTCTATTTACGTGTTTGTATCAATTTGATGTGAAGACACGTCAATCTCGGGTGCAACAGCTGATATCACCATTGGCTGGGCAGGGACTAATCCAATGGTACTTAAATTCTCGTGTATCACATAGATTTGGTTATGGTAAGGCTAGGATCAGACTATCAGCTGTCACTACGGAGTTGGCCAACTCGACGGTTGCGTTGTAATTTCCCAAACTCCTGACTTACAACGTGTGCTCTCAGATTAACAACTGGTCGGTCGTAGGAGTTGTATACGACTAGAATCGAGTTGTAAGAGTGCTCAGACTAGCAGTCGGACAGTCGTTAGAAGTTGATAGATTGGCGAGTTGGCCAACTCCGTCGTGACAGTTGATAATTAGACTCTAGCACTAGATTTTACCTTGGTTAATAAAATGAAAACTCTCGCTATTTTTATGGACCAGCATTGCTATTACGTCTTCTCTAATGATCATTTATCGCCGGTCCGACTTTAATCTAAAATAATATTGGGCTTTTAAAAGGGAGTCTTCTTTTCAGCGCTGATCTTCCTGCAGGGTATAAACTTTATGGCCGCCATATCGAGGCGGGTACAATTAACCGAGCTGGATTACGCGAAATGAAGCACAACAGCTTCACGGATCAATCAGCGGTTGTTACACAGAAACTACCGGCTAATGGTAACGAGATAATTGCCCCGCACAAAAGTCTCTGGTCTTTGGCTCTGTGTTTTCCACCCAGTCTTATTGACGGACAATCGCCGCTACTCGTTACTTACGGAAGAATAGAAGCAAACGGTCTTTACATATGAGGAATTATAACACAAAGGGAAAAGTCGGGTATAATGAGTTACTGTCAGAATTTGTAACCTCGTTATGTAGTTGAACTCATGCTTCGCTTGGCATTCGCGCAAGCTGGAAGAAAAATAGCTTTTGTTTGCCATTGTTCGACAAGAAAGCCCCCTTACGTTTTGGTCTGGCCATTACATAGATTGTAGCTAATGTCGCGAGAGGCCTGGATAAAATTTTACTTTACCTGTATTATGTAGTAAGCATATGTAATAAGTTTGCAGACTTCTATGGTGTGTTTGTTCACTTGTTAATATAGAGTATTTAAACCGAGAATAACGGTCTGAGAGAATAAATCCCACAACCTTTGTAACTTTTGATCTGTCTCAAGAGCTGGATTAATTTTCGTGTCAGATTTGTTATACGTCAAAATATGAGGAACGATGTTTAATACTGGAGCTACCACAGGGAGACCGACAGACCGACAGACATACGGAAACAGAGACAAAAACATACAGAGATACACACATTAATTCATTTTTATCATCATCATCATTATTATTATCACCATCATCATCATCATCATCATCATCATTAATTATTAATAATGGTACTGCTACGCAAAAATAAAGTTAGTGAAACAAGATTTAGTATGTATGAACAAAATATCATACATTTATGCCTTAACATATACATAAATAAAAAATTAACAAATACATTTTTAAATAAATAAATAAACAGATAAATAAATAAATAAATAAATAAATAAAATTAATTTAATAAAATCAATACATAAACGTACAGAACCTCCATTTAATTGCGTTTCATAAATATAAAAAATGTAAAAAAAACAACAACCGCCAGTTGCAATTGCTAAAAATATCTTATACTAATCGTACGATCGCAGAACTTAACTAAGTCGTTGATCCTTCCGAGAAAAAGTCTTGCCTCTTCGACGGACACCATCGATCGATAGACCTGTAAAGCCTTCCTAAGTTCAAGAGAAACTGGCTTCAAATTAATCTCTTGGTGCCAATTAGACAGGAAGATGTTCCATAAGGGTCTCGGGACGGCCACAAAGCCCGGCTATTGTCACCATACCTAATTTGGTTGGAAGGATTATGTTTGTTTCCGTTAGTCGCGTTTCTGATTAGTTTAACTTGGCCTCACGCCTCACCGTTGACGTGCAAATTTCCCTATTAGTTTAGACTAATCGTGTATTAGTTGGCTGAATATGTCATCAAATCGCCTCCATTGAAGAGAATCTGTAGGAAATGCGATGTCTTCGCCACTCGTGTCTTGTTACACTAGTTCGAGATAAAAGGTGTTCGTGATATAGATGTTCGTGATATAGGTCGAGGAGGTCGTTTTACCAGTATAAATATAACAACACCGTTTTTTATGGTTCCACGAATTTGCCTTTAATTGCGGTGTCCGTTAATACTGTCGGGCTGAGTTACCGGCCTCGGGGTGTATTAAACAACGGACTTCTAACTGGCAGGTAGTGTCTTCGCATTCAGGTGCTGGTGAACGATTTTGAATTGGTCATTGCACTGGAATATCCCAGAACCTTTATATCTTTCTGTCACCCTATAACACCACTCGTAGACAGAGTGGCTTTTTCCAACGAGGGGTCCAACCCCAAACTCCCATATAAAACCATGGCTGTAACCGTGGCTCACTGGGAAGGTGTAAGCCTAGTACACCTATTTTTCTCTCACTAACAACTAACCATTGATTCGCTGTCCGGGGCAAATATCTACGTCTATGTCCGATAGCGTGTTTGAATCTTAATTGGACATGGGCACTAAAATATAATTTAAAACAAACAAAAAACAAATAATGGCGTTCTAAATTGTCAGTGCAACCAGTGCGAGTCGTGTTTTATACGTTCATGGCGAAGACACACGAGTTTATTCAAAGTGTAGCTGCCTTTGTGTTTTGCATTAGTAAACAATAACTATAAGTTATACGATGGCGACTATTGACCACAGACACAGTCACTGGTGACGTCAGAGATTGTGCCCCCCGGGATGGGGGTGGGGGTCATGGGCGTAGCCCAGTGGAAAAGCGCAAATTCTCGATCTCTGGTGGGCTATTTCGTCTTCCAGCCAGTCCTCCACAACTGATATATCAAAGGCCGTGGTATGTGCTATCCTAGAATACATGTCAGAATTACCAAATGTTTGACGTTCAATAGCCGATGATAAATTAATCAATGTGCTCTAGTGGTGTCATCAAAAAAAAAACACCTTTTAATTGTAGTAATAGGTAATAGTGGTAGTAGTAGTAATAGTAATACTAGTAATGGTAGTGGTGGTGGTGGCGGTGGCGGCGGCGGCGGCAGTGGTAGAAGTAGTAGTAGTAGAAGTAGTAGTAGTAGTAGTAGTAGTAGTAGTAGTAGTAGTAGTAGTAGTAGTAGTAGTAGTAGTAGCAGTAGTAGTAGTAGTCAAATCTTGTATGAACAGTGCTTGACGTACAAGTTGCCATGGAGCAGATGTTCAAGATGAGATAACTTTTGGGAAAGCAGTATCGCTGTAGTCCTGTCTGATCTGCCCTAATTGCCTCCCCTGGGACTGCCCTGTCTAAAACTGACTCTTCTGTGCGTAACGCAGGGGCCAATTACTTTTCCATGATGAATTAACGAACGTTTTCAATCTGCTAATCAACCCTTAATCAGTGGTAAATGCCCAATTACACGGTTTGAACTGTGACGAGGGAGGTATTCGTTATAAAATATCACAGGTTAATATTCGAAAATACTAATTTGAGATGACGTCAAAATCTCGCGAGATTTGATAAATCTGTGCTCGTCTCACGAGATTTTTAAAATCGTGTTTTAGTTACAGGGTAAAAAATGATAAACGCACCGAATGGTGTATAGAAAGTTTTTGGTTATAAACCATTGAATTTAAGTATTTTAAAATTTCAAGTTTTAATATCTCATGATAGTTTATTTTAAAATACCTCATTTGTCTCTCAAGATTTTAGCAATCATGTTTTAAGTACTTCAAAACGGAATATTTCTATCTTTGTAAACTACAATTTATATTAAAAATATTATTATATTGATGTTTGTGTTTATGTTTAAAAGTAAGTTATTCATCGTACTTAGTACAAAAGCCCGACATTCACATATTTTAAAGTTGATTTTCTGTCAAATTCAGGTATGGAATCATCTGGTAATAATTTTCACTTGACCAAAACTAACGTACTAGTATGTCACAAATATAGAGGCAGATATTACGAATTAATGTTGCTCGTTTGCGACTAAAAATATGAATTAGAACACTCGTTGATAACCATTGCAAGCTAAGATGGTTACAGAATGGATTTATACTTGAATCCATTAGCGTGTCAGACGGGGAATCCAGCAATTCGTCGTCCTAACACTGAATTTGTTTTATAACATATTTAACCTTGTGATATGGTGGTTTTGTTTGTTTGCGTTTAAAGGTGACTAGTTTGACTAGTTTGTTTTGTTTAATGTCAGCACTATAGTACCTCGATTATTTAATCATCGGCTATTGGATTCCAAACATTTGCTAATGCTGATTCTGCCCCGGATCAGATCCCTGCCCATGCCATAGACCGGGCCCGTGACGGACATGCCTGAAACCTTAATGGTATAGGCGCATGTAAAAATAGTTCACGATCACGCTAATGCTGACACATAGTCTTCAGCAGCAAGAGATCTTTTATATGCATTTCCCACAGACATGACAGCACATGTTACCAGCCATTGGTTGGGACGGGAGAAAACTTAGTGGGCCACCGAGGAGGTTCGATCGTACAATTCAAGCACATCAGACGGGAGCTTTAGCGACTGAGGTAGATTATGTCCCCTTACACTCCTCCACCCCTAAAGGTGAGCTAGGTACATGCTATTATTTGTTATTTACCTTTATAACCTTTATGTTATTTTTTGCTACATGCTGTAGAATACCAACATGTTTTCTACCCTTGCTGAACTGAGAGGAAATTATTTCCAGAAAGGTGACATCCCATACGCCTATGCTTAAACTTGAACTGGAATCAGCACCACTAGCCTCGTACTAGCGGGGACAGGAGAGTTTAGTGTTTGTTTAACGACACCACTAGAGCCCATTGACTTACTAATCATCGACTATTAGATATCAAACATTTGATTATTCTTACATGTAGTTTTAGAAAACAATCCTCTACATCAGCAAGTCAGCAAGGAATCTGTTATGGGTACTTTCCGACAGTCAGAACAACACAACCCACGGTCTTTGATATACCAGTTGTGGGACACTGGTTGGGACGGGAAAAATCAACCAGAGAATGGGTCTTCTGAGGGGTTTCGAACCACGCACCTCCAGCGAGTGCTGTACCAACTGAGATAGATCCAGCCCCATATAACGACTTGGAACTTCTTAGGGCTGTTCAGGGTCACTATGAGCTAGTTAAAAGTCTTCTTCTATTAATATAAATATACAATGGTACATGACAGGTTTGTGTTTTTTTTTACCTGCTCCAGGAAGGAATCTAGCTAGACGGCAGAGCGCTCGCCAGAGATCCTAGGATCGAGACCTCGGCGGACCCATCGAGTTTCTTTCCATCCCAACCAGGAGTGTTCTGTCCTGTCTGTGGGAAAATGCACATAAACGATCCCTTGCTGCTAGTGTAGAAATGTTAACCATTTTTGTGTGATGACTGTGTCTCAATTATTAAATGTTTGACATCCGCTAGCCGTTGAATAATTAATGACGTGATCTAATGGTGTAGTTACACAAAACATACTTTAGCACTCGTAACACTTACGTCAGACGTACACCATGCATAATGTGTGGTGCACGTCTGACGTAAATGTTACGAGTGCTTTGTGTTACCGAGGCCCTGAAATGTACATTAATTTTGTTTGGAGATTTTAGTTCAAAGGGAAACAATATATGTGGTTTTGTGTTCTAACACAGTTATCCCCCTTTATAACTGATTTCAATGTTTAAAGCACAATATACCTACTATCAGACGGCATTTAGAGCTGAAATAAAATTACAAATAATTAAATTAATTAATTAATTAACAAAGAATCTAAAGGTATAGAAAGATAAATAACAAGCTTGAATTGAAAGTAGTTTATTTCTATATAAAATGTTTGTGATTGAGAGGTTGCATGTCATGTTAGGTATGTCGCGTTTGGAATTTAATTTGGTAGAATACATCAGTGTGAGAGAGAGAGAGAGAGAGAGAGAGAGAGAGAGAGAGAGAGAGAGAGAGAGAGAGAGAGAGAGAGAGAGAGAGAGAGAGAGAGAAAAGAGAGAGTGAAGGGGGTTAGAGGGAGAGAGTTTGCTTCTGTTTTTTCCCCAGCTCATCTGCGGTCTGATGGGTCGCTGAATCGACATATGTCGGTGTAGCTAGTGAGTTTTCATTCAAGGTCCTACAAATGGCATATCAAAGCCTTTTCCTTCTAAACCCTTTGCTATTATCGTTTTTTTCTTCTTCTTTCAAATCTTTTGGCATTATTTCTGTTAAATCTCTTGTCCCCTTTCTCTCAAAACGTTAGGATTTTCGTTTTAAAATTAACGTACCTTCTTTTCTGAAATAATTTATGTGATCCAACCTAATTCTGAAGTAGTCTTTTAAAAAAATTATACGTAATGTATTTTTTATTGAATATTCCAGGGCCGTACCTAGTCTAAAATAAGAGGGGTAGCAGTGCAACAAGAACCAGGGTCCAGTGATAGAGGGGGGGGGGGGGTCTTCCCCAGGTGGACAAAGGTCACTGTTAAAATAAAAACAACACTTTTCTTATGTTGGGGGTTGTCTCCCCCCCCCCCCTCCCAGGTACGGCCCTACATTCCTATTCCTGTTCCATACAAGGAAGGAATAAAGGAGAACCACAATATAATGAGAGAAGACACCCGCTACCGACACTCTTTTTTATTTGCAGCAAGGATTATTTTATATGCATCGTCCCACGGGATAGTACATACCATAGCCTTTGTTACACCAGTTTTGGAGTACTGGCTGGATTGAGAAATAGCCCAATGGGCCCACCGTCGGGAATCGATCTTAAATGGTCGCATGTCAGGCGAACGCTGTACTACAGGGATACGTCCCATCCGTTTTTGTACACGCACATATGATACATATACCAATGTTCTTACATTTTGTACACGCACATATGATACATATACCAATGTTCTTACAGTAATTCTTCATTTCGAGATATGTCTTATAAGAAGACGAAGAAGTTTGTTTTGTTTAACGACACCACTAGAGCACATTGATTATATCTTATAAATAATGATATATACTCGCGGAAAAAAAGCTCATGTTCACCAAATAAAATCTTCTGAAACCAATTGTAAATTTGTAAGTGTTTGCTGTTTGTCATTCGTGTGGACATACAGTGTTTGCTGTTTGTCATTCGTGTGGACAAACCAATTGTAAATTTGTAAGTGTTTGCTGTTTGTCATTCGTGTGGACAAACCAATTGTAAATTTGTAAGTGTTTGCTGTTTGTCATTCGTGTGGACAAATCAATTGTAAATTTGTAAGTGTTTGCTCTTTGTCATTCGTCTGGACATACCAATTGTACATTTGTAAGTGTTTGCTCTTCGTCATTCGTGTGGACATACCAATTGTAAATTTGTAAGTGTTTGCTCTTTGTCATTCTTGTGGACATACCAATTGTAAATTTGTAAGTGTTTGCTCTTTGTCATTCGTGTGGACATACCAACAGTTCGCAAATACTCTCATATTGTTTACTAATGACCAATAAACTATTTCTTGAAAAGGATTTGGTTTTACTTCCATTACTTTTAAACAAATACCTTGTGCAATACATTCTCAAGAACATTTTGTCTGTGAGTATATAATTCTATCGCTCCCCCTCACACACATACAAACAACCTTCAGTGAGTAATGGTTGTTGAACGTTTCTTCACAATTCATACACGCATTATCTTTCAAAGAATTTTTTTAATATTTCATATTATATTTTATAAATTACGTCCTTTTATGCAGTGCATCAACATACAATATAATAGGACTTTAGTCTAAAATCTGTGTTCCATCCTTTACTTCAGTGTTTCTCTATTGAATTCCCCATAATTGCGTTTATTTAAATCTGTAGACAAATGGTCGTTCGCAATATCGACACACCATTAAGGATGTACCTACATATCTTCAGCATCTGGTCTAAGAGAGAGCATGTATCAATTCCTTGTCACAGAGGAAAGATGCTCAGTCATTCGTCGCACGTTTAAGAAATCATGTTCACTACAGTCGACAAATAGCAGAGTTTGATATTTCATCGCTTGAGAGACGGGTCGCTAAATATGAGAAGATAATT
The DNA here is from genome assembly GCF_016097555.1 of Gigantopelta aegis. Classification (NCBI taxonomy): domain Eukaryota; kingdom Metazoa; phylum Mollusca; class Gastropoda; order Neomphalida; family Peltospiridae; genus Gigantopelta; species Gigantopelta aegis. The sequence continues at coordinate 1,639,397 of NC_054702.1, forward strand.
ATATGTTGTGTTGTTGGTTCTAGCGTTGACGCAAATGCTGCTGCACTTAACGCCAAGTCTAGATCACATATTCAAAAATACTGCGGGACTGTCAAGCGGGAAAATAATCCACGAAAACCCGATAATGAAACGCCCTACTAGAAATGTTTACTAGTGTGACCAGTTATGTCTTCTAACGAAGTTCTGTGCTTCTTTCAGTTACGATATGCCGTCCAGAGTTTATACGACATTCTCCAGTTCCGTCCAGGGCAGTACTGTTGACAAACAATATGTCAGTGCAGCTCACGCAGACGTAATGACGTCACAGCCACCACCAGGTGCGAGCCCATGATGCAACATCCAGTCATGTCCAAGTTCGACAGTATGCGTAGACTCTGGAAAGTCACACATGTGTGTTGACCAAAACGACCTGGGATTCATTTCATATAAATCCTCATGCGAAACCCATCTTCATAAATGAAGGCTAATATTCGTTCCTCGTATTCAGCCTTGATACATGTCGTCATGAAATCGTGCCACAAACTGCTTTTTTTTTTTTTTTTCTCTTTCACAATTTAGACCAATAGTCCAGTCTGTAAGATAAAATGAGCTGTTTTTTCCAGTTCGCCTCTCTTTCCATAGAGTTTGGTGTGTATGGCAGTTTCGATTGGCCACTCTGCTTGTCTCAGGTCTTGATGAATTGGACACGCCTGTAAGATGTGTTCTGCTGTTTGGTCTTCCAGGCCACAACTGCAGGTTGGTGTTGCTGCAAGTTTAAACTTTCTGAACATGTGAGCATTCAGTCGGTTGTGGCCTGTCCGGAGTCTCAACAGAGTTACTTGTTCCAAGCGACTGAGAAGGTGGTAATCATCTTGTTCTGTCCTGGGTCTGTTGGCTGCCTTTATCAAGGTTTTCTTCTCTGAGAAGCTAATGTTGTTGCTGGGCTGTACATGATTAGCTCCTAGCTTGGCTAGCCTGTCTGCTTCCTCATTTCCTGGAATCCCACAATGTGCTGGGATCCACTGTAGAGCTACTCGTCTTTCCTTTGCTACCTCTTGCATGGCTTCATTCAGGTGAGGAAGTTTTTCCCCTTGCAAGGCTTGTAGGACTGAGAGAGCATCTGTGAGGAAGACAACTTGTTGACAGTCTTCTTTTGCATCCTTGATCATTGTAGCAGCCTGAATAAGTGCATGGGTTTCTGCATTGTAGTTGGAACTGTGGGTGCCGGTTGGTACTTTTGCAGTTAGGGTATTTCTTGAAGGGAGCTTGATAAATATGCCTGCCCCTCCATTGGCCACAGCATTTGTTGACGAACCATCAGTGTATGCATGGATCCAAGATTCTTCTGGGTACCGGTCACTGATCATAGCCATTGCCAGTGACCGTTTGACCAGGTCGTTTTGGGAGTCTGCTGAAGCTAATTGTGGGACAGACATGCTGATCTGTAGATTGGCTTGTTCATCATTCCATGGTTGTGGAAGATCTGTTGGGCAAAATGGAAGTGTCTTTGGTAACGGGTTAGCTTGGTGTTCTCTAGTAAGTCTTCTGCTTTGGTGGATGAAACTGCTACGTTTGAGACGATTCTTTGTCAGACCATCCATTCTTTGTTTCATTGGATGATTGGGCAGGTACCTGAATTTCTCTGCCTGGATCATGATCTTGGCATCTCTCCTCTCACCAAGGGGTTGTATTGCTGCAGTTTTTTCCATGTCTTTAATGGGTGTAGACTTCATGGATCCCGTTATGATTCGCAGAGCTTGGTTTTGAACCTTGTCTAAAGCTTGCTGGTTGGTCTTTGCAGTGGTTGACCAGGCTGATGAACCGTATTCAAGATGCGGCCGTACAGTTCCTTGATATACTCTCTTGAGGATTGTCTCATTTGCTCCCCAGCTAGTTCCTGCTAGTTTCCGCATGATGGCTAATTTGCATCTGGCTTTTGTCTCTGCCTTTTGAATATGTGGTTTCCAAGTTTGTTTCTTGTCGAAGGTGACCCCAAGGTATGTTACTTCATCTGCATGTTTCAGTGGAGTGTTCCCAATTTTGATTGTTCCTGCTTTTTTCTTTGGTGATAGAGTGAAGAGTGTGGTAGAAGACTTGTCTTTATTGATAGCCACACACCATTTTTCTGACCAGGATGTCAGGTTGTCTGCTGCTATCCGCATTCTGTAGGTGGCAGTAGTGGCATGCTCTTCCTTGCACCACATCACCAAATCATCGGCATAAAGGGCAGCTTGTATTCCATTGGGAAGTTCCTGCACAAGGTCATTGATGAAGATTAAGAAAAGTGTAGGTGATAGGACTCCTCCCTGTGGGACCCCATGTCGCAAAAGTATTTTCTTGCTTTCTTTTCTGTCAACTGTGACCCTTGCTCTACGGTTGTGAAGATATGATCGGATCCACGCAAGCATGTTTCCAGATATGCCGCTTCTCTGTAGCTTGACGATGAGGCCATCCGTCCATACTTTGTCAAATGCCTTTTGCAGATCTATCCAGGTGGCTAACACATGTTTTTTTTCTTGGAATGCATCTTCAACTTCTTGAGCAAGATATGCTGTTTGGTCTTCAGTGCTGTGAAACTGTCTGAAGCCTGACTGTTCAGGGGACAGGATGTTCTCAGTTTCCAGATACCATTGTAGGCGTTGGTTGATTATCCTCTCCACTGTCTTAACAACACAACTGGTTAGGCTGATTGGACGGTAGCTTTCAGCTTTTTTTCGGTCTTTTCCTTTCTTGTAAATAGGGATCATAGTAGCCTCTCTCCAGATTTGTGGAAGGACCCCATTTTCCCAACTGTGATTGAAGATCTCCAGTAGTTTGTTGACTGCTGCACTGCCAATGTGAGTTAGCATCTCATTGGTGATCAAGTCTGGGCCTGGTGATTTCCTATTCTTCAATTTCTTTAGAGCTACATGTAACTCATGCAGTGTGATAGGTTGTTGCATGGGTCCTGTTGGAGTGGCGTTTATTGATCTCTCCCTTTGTTCTTTTCTTGCTTCTCTTTGCTGTTCGACAGTTATGTGTATGCTGCTCTGTTCTTCATAATTGTCAGCTAAGCGATTTGCTGCTTGTTTGCCTATAATCATTTCTCCATTATCTTCCAGTGTTATCCTCTGTCCTCTGTTGTCCACAAACTGCTTAAATTTCATTGGATGCGATGAGATCTGATTGCAACGAATCGCAACGCTCCTTATAGATTCCCTTGTTATTGTAAACAAAGATGGCAGCGTCAGCGTCCGGCGGTTAATTTTTGATATTGCTTTCAAGATTGTCACATGTTACCGATGCTGTGATTGGTCAGCGATGTCATCGTGTAAGGGACATAATCGGTGTTACAAATTTCTTCCAATAGAGGGCGCTAGTAGTGGATATCAGTAATCTTGACTACATGTATCAAGGCTGCATACGAGGAACGAATATTAGCCTTGATTTATGAAGATGGCGAAACCCATGATGGATACATCTGGGATGCAGTGAGCGGAGTCTGTTACAGATTTACCTCATCCAAAGTAAACCACCAACAGGTGACAGTCACGTGCCAGCAAGATGGCGGACATCTCATAAAGATCAACAGTATGAATAAGCATTAAAGAATTGTAGACATAATTAATCTGGACTCGCTTCTTAAAAGCGTGGCTCGTCTGGATCGATGCTGACGACTCGCAGGAAGAAGGTGTGTGGCTGTGATGGAACATGCTCTTAATTTTGTTTTCGCCTGTGGCGATATTAATTGTTTTAGAGGGCCGTCTGCAGTTCCAATATGCACTTAAGCCCAGGTGGGCACTTTGTTACGTAATACCTCCGCGCGATCGTGGTCGAGCTGTGCCTAATACACACCCAGCCCAGGTGCGGAGGCCATGTGGCCAGTAGTTACGTAATACCTCCGCGAGTGCGGTTTTTACGACCGTGATTTTGGCGACTAGGCGACAGCAAGTCTGGCCATCTAAGAAAAATATGCTGGCTTGGTTGCTGTGGAAATATCACTTGATAGGGGGAGGACCGCGTTGTAGCCCCAGGCGATATTCTGATTTTTTATGATAAATAGCTAGGGTTTTAGAGATATGGGAGAGAAACATACCGGAAGGCTTCCAGGGAACGCGTCCGTTTGGACTTGGTCAATATTATTTCTGCTCTGTTGTATAACCTTGATGTGATTGATGTGACTTTAAATATTTTAATACTGTATTATACCAATATTATTTAGACGGTGCTGCCGTAAATCTGACGCAGTAAACTGCAGGCTCACTGTTTTAATATATACAAAGCTTAACCAGTTATCCTAGAGGACCTAGGTAAACTGTAGGTTATTGTCTTTATTGTGATAGGTACCAGTATTAATTCTGTATTATAAGGTTACTGAATGAGTAGTTACGGGTTAATTAAAAATTAACCAGTTAGAAATAGAGTTGTAATTCCTTTATTAATTAAGTTCCCCTGGAAGCGTTTCTCAATTATCACACGTGTGTGTGTTGTTTCACGGTCAAGTGATTAGAATATTGTGTAAACTAGATACCTAGAGATTAACTAATTAAGTGATCAGTTCTGGGTTGTTATTATTTGTTGTTGTTAATTAACTACTGCGGCAGTACATTTGTCAGCGTAGTATTAATACAGATTCCAAAGTGTATTGTGTTTTTGTTGTGTTTTCTAGTGAACTAAACGTGCTATAATAATACATACTTTATATAAGATCTTATCTCTGATCATACCTAGACGAGCCACGCGGGTTTTGAACTGCCCGTTACAGAGAGATCTAATAGATATACAGTTAGGAGAGATATTTGGATAATCGTGTTTTATTCAGTTACGGGTATTATAGGATCCCCGTGACAGTGGCGATGGACAGATGGATCTCTCGTAGAATTCTCTTACTGGGCGCCTGGGAAACCTGACGGCGGTGGGACGAATAAGGATTATGCTATGATAGTTAAAATACAAATCTTATAGGTGGAATGGCCGGACACGGGAAAACAGAGCTAGAGCGATTTGCGAGATAATACTATAAGTCGACCGTCTGAGCTAAAAATAAAATGGTCGCAAACCAACCAAAACACTATGAGACCGCCATCTCAAAGACATTTTCGGGTCTTCGTAGAAATTGCTCCGATGATGACTTCTTTGTTGTATGGGGTATACAAGAATGATGATAGAAGATTTTGTGAACTGAAATTAGATTGTGATTAATCATTTGTGTTATGGCAGTCGTTCAGATCTCAAAGAAAGGAATTGTGGATAATTACTGGAAAGATTTTAAATATTAAAAATGTGGTAGTGTTGGTTCAGCGAGTGTGGTTAGTTTACTTATGTTAGACATTTAGAAATAATTAAAAACCAGCCCTCAGCTTCCAAACATTGAACAGCAATTAAACAATTCGATAAATAAATAAATAAATAACAATATATATATATATATATATATATATATATATATATATATATTAATAATGTACATTTGTTATTATTTTCCGGCCAGTGCATCACGACTGGTATATGAAAAGCCGTGGTATGTGCTATCCTGTTTGTGAGATGGGACATATAAAGGATCCTTTGCTACTAATGGAATCATGTAGCGGGTTTCCTATCTGAGACTATATGTCAAAATGTTTGACATCCAATAGCCGATGATTAATACATCAGTGTGCTCTAGTGGTGTCGTTAAACAAAACGGGTCGGGACTAAGCCCAGTGGTAAAGCGCTCGGTTGATGCACGGTCGGTCTAGGGTCGATCACTGCCCACTGGGCTATTTTTCGTTCCAGCCAGTGCACCATGACTGGTATATCAAAGGCTATGGTATGTGCTATCCTGTCTGTGGGATAGTGCATATAAAAGATCCCTTACTGCTAATCGAAAAGAGTAGCCCATGAAGTGGCGACAGCAGGTTTCCTATCTCAATATCTGTGTGGTCCATAACCATATGTTCGACGCCATATAACCGTAAATAAAATGTGTAGAGTGCGTCGTTATATAAAACATTTCCTTCCTTCCTTAAAAAAAAAAAACTGTGCTTGTTATTAATTGTTTGGCGGTAAATTCCTATATATTCGTTACAGAAACACACGTTATACAGAAGTGTACTTTTCACACAGTGATTGATCATACATACAAGTATGTATAATTTACTCTGTTTTATTTGTCTTAGTACTTGTTGAGGTTGTTTTGCTGTTGTACAAGGGACAGTCAAGTCAAACGTTTCGTAGCACTTGGTATTGGAAGAGAGACCAAACGATTTTACAATCCTTTTCAATGTATTCAGCCTCGACCTCAATACGTATGGCCCTCTTATCCTTCAAGCTACTGGTTTCATCAAACTGGAACTCGTCTGGCTGAACCATCACCCACCTTTCTATTGCAGCCTTTAGACGTCCACCATATTAAAACCGCGTGCCACGAAGAAAGGCTTTCAAATTCCGGACCAGCCAATAATAACTCGGGACCAGGTCGGAGTTCAGACTTAGGACAGCAGCTTGAACAGTAGTGAACGTGTGCACTGCAACATTGTCACGGAACAGCAGTATACCAACTGCCGACATCTTTCATCACTTTTCTTTGATTGCTTGTCTCAATTTTGTCATCAAGTTAGGATAACATGCACCAGTGATGGTTGTTTTTGAAGGCATGTTGTTAACCATTACAACTGCTTTGGCATCTCAGACAACAGTTGCCAAAACCTTGCCATGACATCAGATGATTCTTCCAAACATTGATTCATCTTCAAATCATTCTCATCCTCACGTAAGTTCAGCAGACCAATTGTTGAATAACTGGGAGATTCATCACTATATTCACCAACCATACACGTGGATTTCAGCAGCGTGATTGATAGGGCAGTTGTATGAAAGAACAAGATTATTAAAAAAAATGCATCAACTACCACGCTTTTATGATGGTGTACCAAGCTAGGGTATCTAGTTCGACCAACCGTTTAACTATTCCACGAAAGATGTTTTCATTCATTCATTTTAATTTATTTTCTTGCTTATATCCAATTAAGGTTCAAGCACGTTGTGCACACCTCAGCTATCTGGGTGTTCTGCCCATAACAGCGAGTTAGTGGTTAGTGGTTAGTGAGAGAGAAGAGGGTGCATTGAACTTACCATTGAGTAATTAAAACTCGCCCTGAGTCGGAGTCGGTTCTGGGCTGCGAACCCAGTACCTGCCAGCTCTATGTCCGATGATTTAACCACGACACCACCGAGGCCGGTGACATGTTTTACACTAATAGAGCCTTTTTAATGACTACATTTACATTATGGATAGTGTTATATTTTGCAAATTATAATTTTAAAATAAAATAAGTGTAGCAACTACCATATTATGTTAACCGTAGTTTAAAAATAAGCTGGGATACAGTTAAATAAATATTCCTTTTCTTTCTTCAAATAATAAATATAACTATTAAATCTGTAATAAAAATTATCTCCTTTTTAATTAAGCTTGAATAGATTGTTTTGAGCACAGTTATCTGTAATTTTATATGAAAGGCCGTTTTTACAGTGTTCGATTATTCTGACTGTATCTCCTCTTTGGTTTTCACTGTCGACGGCCTTCTTTGACTCTACCGATGTCTCTCTTAGCAAGGATCTTTTTGCCCTCGGGTCTGTTTTGCAGTCTGTTTCTAGGATCTTCATGACGCCGTCGTAGTCAAGATTACAATAAAGTACGATGTAACACCATTTCTGTTAATTTGAAAGACATGTTGCCTCTCCTTGAATAACCACTGGGCCTTCACAAGATCAGACCTACACCTTTCTCCGTTTCTTTAAAAGAAAGAGAGCAACTTCAGAAAACTACACTGGACACCGGGTCTACCGACAGTAATACCCTTCAGTACATTCTGTGCAAGTTTGCGTTTTCTCAGCTAGTCTTGAGAATGGCAGTCCTCCTGCAAGCGATGGATGATGGATGGAACATGTGACGGATCTCCTAGGGGAGTGGCGGTCTTCCTAATTACCAAGTCTTTGAGATCAATAGCCGATGATTAATAAATATGTGTGCTCTAGTGGTGTCGTTAAACAAAATAACTTTAATTATGAAAAGTAGTAAGCTAGTAGCATACATTAAGGAATGCAAAAACCCCCACAAAAAACACCCAAAGAATAACAACTCTCAGTTCTCGTCAATCCCTCCGCCCCACTCCTTACTGTTGTTTGAACACTGTAACACGTGATGTTACCATTTGCGTGCATCATAAACACCATCTACATTTAAAAAAATCATTATTATGAGTCGAACAACCTATAACCGAACAGTAAGCTCTTCCTCTTTAATCCTATGTCCAGCTTGAGCTTCCCAGCTGAATCATTAAATCTGCAGATAACACATTTTATTTCAAAAGGAGATTATTTTCTTTCCTACCAAGATCGATGTAAATAATGATTGAAAACAAATCAATAACTGAGCTTAGAAAATCTAGGAGACATTCACATTAATTTCGAAAAATCATTCCATTCTTGCCGGTCAGATAAAGCAGATCTGTGTTTGTGATAAGTTAAAGATATTCACACAAAAAACTCCAAGTAATGAGAATGTTTTTCGTGTTGTTGGTTATTATGTTGTCAACGAGAACAGTGACAGTGAACGCTTATCAACATCATGTTTTCAGCCATCTTGAAGAATGGCAAAGGGAGAAGTTAATCGACGGCGTTCCGATACTGAAACTTCTCGCCAAGAACGTCTACCAGTGTAACAGTTTATGCCAAATGACCAAGTCGTGTGCTTCTGTCAGTTATGACGTGGCATCCAGATCGTGGACCATACTGTCGAGTTCGGTTGAAAACACCACCTTGGGCCAACCGCAGATCAGCCAGGTTTACACAAACGTACAGGGGAGCCTTGTCACACATCCAACTTCAGCCTGCACGGATCAGCCATGTCCAAACGGGATTGTGTGTTTAGAAACAGGAGAACCGCACATATGTGTTGACCCAAACGCGGACGGTCTTTTATCCTATAAACATATTTGCGAGAGCCACGTGGATTACACGTGGGATACTGTCTGTGGGATATGTTACAAATTCAACACGTCCAACAATACCCGGCAACAGGCTGTAGCAATGTGCGAACGAGATGGCGGACATCTTGTAACAATAGACAGTCTGAAGAAACAGCAAAGAATTGTCGACGTCATTCAGTCTGATCCAGTTCTTGCCAGCTGCAATCAGATCTGGATCGGTGCCGACGACTCTCAGGAAGAAGGTGTCTGGCGCTGGTCCGATGGATCTCTCGTCGATTTCTCTCACTGGTCGCCAGGGAAACCTGACCACAGTAGTCCGAACGAGGATTACGTAGCGCTCGTGAAACAGTTATCATACGCTTGGAATGACCGTCCACCTAGCAAAAAACGTGTGTCGATATGCGAAATTACAATTTGAACTCTCTTCCTAAACCACACGCAGTTTCTTGACATTTCGTCACGATTATTACTGACACTACCAGGAGAAGACTGTACATAACAATAACAGATTACAATATAAAACAAACAGTTAAAAGAATCATTTGATCATTGGGTATGTTACTAAATATGCAGCTCAGTAGAAATCTCATTACCATTTACAAAATATATTGGGGTGAAAACCTACACGTTTTGTATTCTTAGCTAAGACAAGCAAGTGGCGAAGATAACAAAGGACTCGTCTATATTACATGTGTGTTAATTTTATTATAATAATGAAGAACAAAACGAAAGAATGTTTGTTCAGTGACACCTCGGGACAATTTAGCTACGGGTATTTGGAGTCTAACATATAATTAGTTTGATGCTTGAACAAGAAAAAAAGACAGAGGCATTCGACAACCGCATACAGGAAAATCTTAAAATATGTTTACCACATACAGGACAGAACATACAACGGTATTTGGTGTACTAGTTGTGGAGTACAGGCGAGCTGCATCCAAACCCTATAGTAATAAAGACTTTCTGATAAACCTTTCTTTCATTGTAACGTTGTCTAAATCTATGATCCATGTGATCATGGAAACCTGTGCCTTACCTGGGCTGTCTATCCAGGACAGTCAGATAGTTGTTAGTGGTTAGAGGCGTGGGTGCAGTGGTCTTACACCTACCCACTGAGTCGGTAAAACTCGCTCTGGGTGGGAGCCGGTACCGGGCTGCGAACCCAGTATCTACCGGCCTTATGTCCGAAGACCTAACCACCACACCGCCGAGGCCAGTATGTAATTCTGAATTAGGCTGCTTTTTAAAGTACGGAATATATACTTAACTCCATTCAGGTTTGTAAATGTAATAATAACATGAGAAGGATTAATATAGAGAATAACTAGTTAATGCCGTCGGATATCTGCTTAATCCTGTTTTCATTATATTTGTTCGTCTCTTTCTCCATCAAGCTCCCTGTTACAGAAATTGCACTCAGAATGTATACATTGTTATCTTAAATCTTAATATTTGTTTTCATACTAGCCACACAATATGGAAACCTGGAGTCAATTAAGGTACAAAACGTAACATTTGGCATTTTTATAAGCAAAGAAATGACAGGGGAAATATACATTTGGAGTATAAATGTATACTTGAACATTCACTTAGTACCTAAATATTATAATATTGCAAGTAATTTGCAGTGACTACATTACAAATTATGACTCTAAACTGGCAGGGACTTGGAGGTTCTGAAAAAAGAAAATTTATTATAAAGATAACACTTACAAATATATATGGACGTAATGTTGATAACTCCATGTGTTTTTAAAATTTACTGAAATGCATCGAATACTTTGATATTGAACAGTACATAATTTGTGGAGACTTCAATATAGTTTTAAATCAAAATTTTGATACTAGTAACTATTTGCATGTGAACCATCCAAATTAAAAAAACAACAACTTTATATTAGAAAATTTAGAGGTATACGGTTTGGTAGATCCATTTAGGGAACTCTATCCAACTTTAAGGAGATACACATGGAGAAAGAAAAACCCGCTTAAACAAGCTAGGTTAGATTTTTATCTTATTTCCAATAATTTAATGGTACAGGTAGAAAAAGTAACAATTGGGAATAGTTATAGGTCTGACCATGCCGGAGTAATTTTAAGTCTAAAACAAAATAATAAATAAAAGGTACAGGTTTATGGAAATTTAAAAATTAACTGCTACACGATACAAATGCAAATTATGTTAATACCGTAAAACAAATTATAGAAAATATAAAAATCCAATATGCCGTCCCTGTATACAATGCAGAGAAAATAAACACAATCCCTAATGATACAATTCAATTTACCATTAATGATCAATTGTTCTTGGAAATACTTTTAATGGAAATTAGAGGGAAAACGATATCTTTTTCAGCAGCCGATAAAAGGGAACAAAATGACATAGAAACAAAGACATAAAAACATTAGAAGAAAATCTAGCATTAAATTTCAGTGAAATAGAAGAAAAGATTTTTTTTTTTATAGACATTAGAAAAGAAACACTAAAAGGACATTTTATTATATTTCAAGCTAAATGGATGGAAGAGGGAGAAAAGCCAACACAATGTTTTTGTAACATGGAATCTAGGAACGTTTATAATAAATTAATTTAAAAAATAGAACAAGAAGATGGAAAAGTTATTACAGATCAAAATGAAATACTGAAAGAAACCAAATTGTTTTATGAAAAACTACTATTAGTAGTTTTTGAAAAAGCTTTTGATTCTCTATCGTGGTCTTTCAAAAAGGATCCTCCACCTCACTATTTTGGTGGAGTGTCCTCATCTCAAAGAAACTCGAAAAGATATATCATTTCGGTTCCATCCAAAACTTTTATTACAATTTCTTCGAGATACTGACTTTTACTCTAAATTTTAATTGTATCTATCTGTGATATTTGTTTGTTTTTTTGCAGTCTTTTACACTGTGTTTTTATTTAAATCTTGAATTTTTATATTGATGTGGTTCATGAATTAATGTTTTGCTTTTATCATAGTTTGACACAGAATAGCCGGTGTATTTTTCGTGCTGGGGTGTCGTTAAACATTCATTCATTCATTCATTCATTCTATCGTGGTCTTGCATCTAAAATTGGTGATAAACTATGTTCATAATTTTCATATTGTTATTTTAACCGAAACATTTATCGACAGCACTTTTGACCTATCAGATATTTTCACATCATTTATGAAAATCAAAGCACCTGCAAAAAATGTAACTGGTACTACGAAAGGGAGAAAGTCAGGTGGTGTGTTGATATTAGTTCATGAATCAATTTTAAAATATGTCATCAAAATTGACATCACAGGTTTTTGTTTTAATAGTACTACTATTGTTCTTAAAATAGATAAAACTATCTTACAAAGTATTAATAATATGATATTAATAGGTACTTATATTCCACCTAAATATTCCCTTGCATATGACAATGGAAATAGTGGGGTTGAGGATTTGGAAAATTTATTACTGTCTCTACACGAAAAATATTTTGATCATATATTTGTAATATGTGGAGATTTAAATTGCAGAACAGCAGATCTGTAATCTAAATGTGCAGAAGTATCTGATTATGCTGAGGTATATTGTATAGATGATGATGGGAGTGAATCATACAATGGCTATCATGACAGAAAGTCAGATGATAAGATATGTAATGATTTCGGCCATGAATTACTTGAAATGTGTAGCAACTGATCTTTTAATTTTAAATGGTCTGAACATGTTTGATGGCTCATACACATATATTTCTCAAAAGGGTTGTAGTGTGATTGACTACTTTCTGATATCATCTATGCATATTTCTATTTGCTCTTCACTACATGTATCATGTCAAATATGGTCCAAACATTTACCAGTTGAAATGATGTTGTGTGGCACTCCTAATTACCTAGATTGTTCTGATAATGAACAGAAAAAGTATTATGAAAAAATTGTATGGTATGATTCTAACCTACGTGATTTTCAAAAGAATCTGGAAAGTCATGATACACACGATGATTTTGTTAAGGCCTTAAGATATATAGAATGTGCTAAGTTTGATGATGCATTGGAAAGTTTTAATAATTGGCTTAAAAACATGTGCATCATGTATGTATAAAACCTTCACTGATAGGGAGAAGAAGTCTGTTCCCGTACATGCTTGGTTTGATAAAGGATGTTACAAAATGCGAAAGGAAACTAACTACTTTCTACGTAAATTTAAGAGATCAAAGTCAGTTGAAGATAAATTAATTTACTTAGGGAGACGACGAGACTATAAGAAACATATTTTAGAAAAGAAACGGACATACTGTGATAACAAACTACATGTGTTATTAGGCAATATTAATAATTCTAATATATTTTGGAAAGAAATTAAAAAGATAAACTATAATGTTTTAGGATGTCCGGCACAAGGAGATCAATATTATAATGATGATATATTGCTAAATAATTATGATGAATGTAATAATTTAAGTAATGATAAAGAACATCAAGCTATGAATCAAGTAATTACAAAAGAAGAAATTATTGGAGCTATTAAATCACTTAAAGTTGGGAAAGCAATGGGGATTGATGGTATATCGGCAGAATTATTGAAAGAATCACAGGTAGCTTTGATAACATTTCCAATACCTGTTCTTAATGGTGTTTTTGACAAGGGTATATATCCATAGGTTTGGGCTACATCGGTGATCATCCCTCTGCATAAAAAGGGAGATGTAAATAACCCAGATAATTATTGTGGTATCTCTTTATTGTCTGTTATGAGTAAAATATATACACACATTATAAATAAACGTTTAACTCACTGGGCTGAAAGTACAAGAACACTTTTAAAAGAACAAGCAGGATTCAGAGCTAATTATTCAACAATTGACCATATTTTTACTCTATATGGCTTAATCCAAAAGCGATTGCTATCAGGTACTAAGTTGTATGTGGCTTTTATTGATTTCAAGAAGGATTTTGACTCTGTTAATAGAAATATATTGTGGAATATTTTAAGAACTATTGGAATTCATGGTAAGACAATGGATATGTTGAAAGCTATGTATGCATCTGTTAAGGGATGTGTCAGATATAATTAACATGAGTTTACAGATTTCTTTGAATGTCCCTTAGGTTAAAACAAGGGTGTAAAATAAGTCCTCTGCTTTTTTCTGCTTTTTTATAAATGAATTGGCAAATGAAGTAATAGAGGGTGGTAAATATGGTGTACAAATTCTACCTAACTTAAATAAGTTATTTTTGCTCCTTTTGGCAGATGATATAGTTTTGTTATCAATTACCCCTGGTGGATTGTAAACGCAAATTAATAATTTGAGGAAATCTGCCGATAGACTTTGTCTGACTGTGAATTTAGATAAGACTAATATTGTTGTTTTTAGAAATGGTGGGTACCTTTCTGCTAGAGAAAAATAGAAATATGGAAACCTTGAAATCAAACTTGTAAATAGTTATAAATACCTTGGTATGAATTTCACTACGAAACGTAGTAGAAATTTGGCATTACAACATACTCTGTCAAAAGCAAAAGGAGCTTTTATTCAAATTATAAGATCATTATATAAATTGGGTTCATTTAATAGTAAATTATTTTTTAAACTGTTTTACTGTCAAGTTATGCCTTTGTTAACATTTGGACATTTATTTGCATGTAAACGTTGTTTTATGTGTTCCCTCACAAACCCCAAATCTAATGGTGTATTCTGAGACTGGTCGTTATCCCCATTACATTATAACCAGTATCAAAGCTGTTAAATATTGGACACGTCTGTTACTGGTCGCCAGGGAAACAAACATACTTAATGCTTTATAATTTTTGTTGCAAAGGTAAAAATAATTAGGCAAATCAGTTGGAAAATATTTTATGCCGTAGTGGCTTTGGCTATGCCTGGCTATTTCAAGAAAATTTAAAACTTAGACTAACAGACGTATATTTACAAGAATGGTTAACAGATATAAATAGTAGTGATAGATATGAAATATATAGATCTTGTAAATCAACTATACTTTTAGAAAAACATTTGGATTGGAATATACATCATTTTAGAAATGCACTCACAAGATTTAGATTAGGCTATACAATTATCAACACTCATAGAAATAGATACAGACATGACTTGCCTAAACAGTGTCACTATTGTGATGACACATTGGAAGATGAATTCCATTTTTTTCTTTATATGTCCATTATATAGGGATTTAAGAATAAAATATCTGTCTTCAAAATACAGGTGTCATCCCAATAGATTAAAAATGATAATTTTATTAAATACAGAATGTTATACACAGAAGTGGAATTTAAGTAAATTTATTTGTGAAGCACTTAGAATTCGGGAAGTATTCTGTAATAGTTAATTCAAGTCATTTGGTTAGTATGCATAGATATTATGATTGATCTTTATATTTCATATGTATGTGTTGATGTCTGCGCTACTCTTCTTGTAACAGGGTGGTCAACCCTAAAGTAGTGTCGGAAATAGAATAAAAATGATTTTCGTCAATTATTTCTTTCATATTAAACTGACAAGTAAATATTTTGTAAATATCTATTTAATAATACTCTACCTAATTTACAATTTACTTGTTTTTGGCTCTCCTTGATGTACAAGGTGGTGTTTACTCTTGAAATTAAAATAAAGTTGTCAGTAAACAGGATATTTGTGACCTTTACTGGAACAGTCTATAACACATTTTGATGATATGTTTCAATTTCATTTACCCATAAACAAACTTTTAATTTAAAACTGCAAGTTAACTCATTATTTTGAATTGCAGCATAAATTATTAATTATGACCAGCATATTTATGGAATATAAATTCAATATTAGTACATTAGAAATTTACACAGTTGTGCAACAACTTAAAGGTGCTATATCATAGTTATATGTGAGCATCTGTTTCTAATAAAGATTCTCCAATAAAAATGTATTTTCTACTAGTAAATAAAAGTATTTCCTATAATCCTTTATGGGCATATAGTTAAAGGTGTAGTTTTTAAATGTTAAAGCAAATTGTAACAAAAACATTATTTGCAATAGCTGTCATTATGCAACTTTGAGATAGCACCTTTAATACCAGTATAATAGATCACAAACTCAAAATGATTCTTGACAGTTTTGCTTAAAAGTTACTTATAAATGTCTACACATATTTTGCTTTGGAGAGGAATAGCGGTAAACTGTCATCAGAAACAGTCCCTCAGATATATTGTAACAGCAATGAAATTGACACATGTTGATCAAAATTTATTATAGTCTGTTCCAATAAAGTGCACAAAATCACCTGTTTACTGACATCTTTATTTTAATTTTTAGAATAAACACCACCTTGTACATCAATCAGAGCCAAAACAAGTAAATGCTAAATTAGGTAGACTATCATTAAATAGATATTTACATAATATTTACTTGTCTGTTTAATATGTAAGAAATAATTGACGAAAATCATTTTTATTCTATTTCCGACAGTACTATAACAATGAGAATAAATAAATAAGTAAAGAAATATATAAAAGAAATATTGTGAGACAGTGGGCTCAGAGCACCCCAACCCAAACACTGCCATTTTATATTATGGGGAAAATACTTCTTTTTTTTTTAAAGAAAAAAAAAGAATGTGAAATACAGAGAAGTTCAGTATATCTGTAACTGAGCCTTCCTATTGCTGTATCTATACATAAGATAAATGATATAAAAAAACCTAATGTTCTACTTTTCTACGTAGTTTCAAGAAATGCCAATTAACAATCAAGTTTAAGTGTTGTTTGTTCAACGACACAACTAGAGCACATTGAAGTATCAATCATCGGTTATTGGATGTCAAACATTTGGTAATTTTGACATATAGTCTTTTCGATTCTGCCTTGTGTGGAAATACAGTTTTATTCAGGGAATACGGTTTGGTTGTTATAATATTTAATATGTTATTTTTTTTAATTCAGTAGTTCAGTATGCCCAACCTATGTGTATCATTCGGAAGATGTATTTATCTTTATTTTCACTCCGAAACTTAGAACATTTACATCTCAGTTATTTCCTATATGTCCCCATTTATCTGTAACATATGTCGTTACAAGTGATGCAGGGAATGATTCACACTTTCCACCTGCCCCGGTATACACACATATTTCAAAACGTCAATGCACAATATTACAAAATAACATGGGAGAGAAATTCAAGTCGAAGGTTTGTCATTGTAAACTATATATCGTTTTAATCTGTCATCAAGTGCTAGAAGTGAATATATGAATGAGGAAATACGAATTACAATGGAGGAATGAACTCTCAGACAGAAGTGAACTGAGTAGTGAGACCTAAGAGTATGTCGATGGGGACTTCCTAAATCATGTCATCATGGACTGCCCGTAAATACTTGCCTCCAAATAACTACAAGTGCGAGTTGATCATGCCATATAATTAGCACTTAATCTAAAATCTATGCTCTCCCCTTTACTTTATTGTACGGCTATTGAATTCTTCATATTTGCTTCTATTTTAAACCTGTAAATAATTGGTCGTTACTAAATATCGATACATCACAAAGGAAGTAGCTACCTGTCGTTAACATCTGATGTAAGAGAGCAAGGATCAATTCTTCGTCATTGAGGAAACATGCTCAATCATTCATCGGATATTTGTGGGAAGCGTTTTCTCTACAGTCGTCAAATATCGTTTACGTTTCATTGCTTGAGACACGGATCGCTAAATATGAGGAGAGAATTTATCGTGCTTTTGCTTCTAGCGTTGACGCAAATACTACCGGTCTTAACTGCAAGTCTAGATCAAATATTCAAAGATATTGCAAGTCTGTCAAGAGGAAAAATAACCCACAGAAACCCGATAATGAAACGCCAAACTAGAAATGTTGGCCAGTGTGACCAGTTATGTCGTCTGACGAAGGTCTGTGTTTCTTTCAGTTACGATATGCCGTCCAGAGACTGCACGCTGTTCTTCAGTTCCGTCCAGGACAGTACTGTTGACAAACAATATGTCAGTGCAGCTCACGCAGACGTAATGACGTCACAGCCACCACCAGGTGCGAGCCCATGATGCAACAGCCAGTCAGGTTCAAACTCGACAATGTTCGTAGACTCTGGAACATCACACGTGCGTTGACCAAAACGACCTGGGATTCTTTTCATATAAATCCTCATGCGAAACCCATGATGGATACATTTTGGATGCAGTGAGCGGAGTCTGTTACAGATTTACCTCATCCAAAGTAAACCATCAACAGGTGACAGCCACGTGTCAGCAAGATGGCGGACATCTCATAAAGATGAACAGTATGAATAAGCAGCAAAGAATTGTAGACATAATTAATGTGGACTCGCTTCTTAAAAGTGTGGCTCGTTTCTGGATCGGTGCTGACGACTCACAGGAAGAAGGTGTGTGGCGATGAACAGATGGATCTCTCGTAGAATTCTCTTACTGGGCGCCTGGGAAACCTGACGGCGGTGGGACGAATAAGGATTATGCTATGATAGTTAAACACAAATCTTACAGGTGGAATGGCCGGACACGGGAAAACAGAGCTAGAGCGATTTGCGAGATAATACTATGAGTCGACCGTCTGAGCTAAAAATAAAATGGTCGCAAACCAACCAAAACACTATGAGACCGCCATCTGAAAGACATTTTCGGGTCTTCGTAGAAATTGCTCCGATGATGACTTGTTTGTTGTATGGGGTATACAAGAACGATGATAGAAGATTTTGTGAACTGAAATTAGATTGTGATTAATCATTTGTGTTATGGCAGTCGTTCAGATCTCAACGAAAGGAATTGTGGATAATTACTGGAAATATTTTAAATATTAAAAATGTGGTAGTGTTGGTTCAGCGAGTGTGGTTAGTTTATTTATGTTAGACATTTAGAAATAATTAAAAACCAGCCCTCAGCTTCCAAACATTGAACAGCAATTAAACAATTCGACAAATAAATAAATAAATAAATAACAAAACATATATATATATATATATATATTAATAATGTGCATTTGTTATTATTTTCCGGCCAGTGCACCACGACTGGTATATGAAAAGCCGTGGTATGTGCTATCCTGTTTGTGAGATGGGAAATATAAAGGATCCTTTGCTACTAATGGAATCATGTAGCGGGTTTCCTGTCTGAGACTATATGTCAAAATGTTTGACATCCAATAGCCGATGATTAATACATCAGTGTGCTCTAGTGGTGTCGTTAAACAAAACGGGTCGGGACTAAGCCCAGTGGTAAAGCGCTCCGTTGATGCATGGTCGGTCTAGGATCGATCACTGCCCACTGGGCTATTTTTCGTTCCAGCCAGTGCACCATGACTGGTATATCAAAGGCTGTGGTATGTGCTATCCTGTCTGTTGGATAGTGCATATAAAAGACCCCTTGCTGCTAATCGAAAAGAGTAGCCCATGTAGTGGCGACAGCAGGTTTCCTGTCTCAATATCAGTGTGGTCCATAACCATATGTTCGACGCCATATAACCGTAAATAAAATGTGTAGAGTGCGTCGTTATATAAAACATTTCCTTCCTTCCTTAAAAAAAATAAACTGTGCTTGTTATTAATTGTTTGGCGGTAAATTCCTATATATTCGTTACAGAAACACACGTTATACAGAAGTGTACTTTTCACACAGTGATTGATCATACATACAAGTATGTATAATTTACTCTGTTTTATTTGTCTTAGTACTTGTTGAGGTTGTTTTGCTGTTGTACAAGGGACAGTCAAGTCAAACGTTTCGTAGCACTTGGTATTGGAAGAGAGACCAAACGATTTTACAATCCTTTTCAATGTAATCAGCCTCGACCTCAATACGTGTGGCCCTCTTATCCTTCAAGCTACTGGTGTCATCAAACTGGAACTCGTCTGGCTGAACCATCACCCACCTTTCTATTGCAGCCTTTAGACGTCCACCATATTAAAACCGCGTGCCACGAAGAAAGGCTTTCAAACGTGTGCACTGCAACATTGTCACGGAACAGCAGTATACCAACTGCCGACATCTTTCATCACTTTTCTTTGATTGCTTGTCTCAATTTTGTCATCAAGTTAGAATAACATGCACCAGTGATGGTTGTTTTTGAAGGCATGTTGTTAACCATTACAACTGCTTTGGCATTTCAGACAACAGTTGCCAAAACCTTGCCATGACATCAGATGATTCTTTCAAACATTGATTCATCTTCAAATCATTCTCATCCTCACGTAAGTTCAGCAGACCAATTGTTGAATAACTGGGAGATTCATCACTATATTCACCAACCATACACGTGGATTTCAGCAGCGTGATTGATAGGGCAGTTGTATGAAAGAACAAGATTATTAAAAAATGCATCAGCTGCCACGATTTTATGATGGTGTACCAAGCTAGGGTATCTAGTTCGACGAACCGTTTAACTATTCCACGAAAGATGTTTTCATTCATTCATTCATTCATTTCAATTTATTTTCTTGCTTATATCCAATTAAGGTTCAAGCACGTTGTCCTGGGCACACCTCAGCTATCTGGGTGTTCTGCCCATAACAGCGAGTTAGTGGTTAGTGGTTAGTGAGAGAGAAGAGGGTGCATTGAACTTACCATTGAGTAATTAAAACTCGCCCTGAGTCGGAGTCGGTTCTGGGCTGCGAACCCAGTACCTGCCAGCTCTATGTCCGATGGTTTAACCACGACACCACCGAGGCCGGTGACATGTTTTACACTAATAGAGCCTTTTTAATGACTACATTTACATTATGGATAGTGTTATATTTTGCAAATTATAATTTTAAAATCATATAAGTGTGGCAACTACCATATTATGTTAACCGTAGTTTAAAAATAAGCTGGGATACAGTTAAATATTTCTTTCCTTTCTTCAAATAATAAATATAACTATTAAATCTGTAATAACAAATTATCTCTGTGACGGCACATGCTCTTAATTTTGTTTTCGCCTGTGGCGATATTAATTGTGTTAGAAGGTCGTGTGCACTTGTTACGTAATACCTCCGCGCGACCGTACACACTTAGCGAGGTACGGAGGCCATGTGGCGAGTAGTTACGTAATACCTCTGCGCGACCGTACACACTTAGCGAGGTACGGAGGCCATGTGGCGAGTAGTTACGTAATACCTCTGCGAGTGCGGTTTTTACAACCGTGATTTGGCGACGATGGCGACAGCCAGTCTGACGATCAGAGAGAAATATACCGACTCTGGGAGAGGTGGATTTTCAGATGATAGGGGGAGGACCGCCTTGTACCCCCAGGCGAATTTCTGATTTTATAATAAATAGCTAGTTTTTAAAAAAATATCTGGGGGAACCAAAAAGGAAGGTATCCCGGGGGAACGTGTCCGTCCGGACTGGTAAATATATTATTTCTGCTCTGTTGTATAACCTTGATGTGATTGATGTGACTTTTAATATTTAATACTGTATTATACCAATATTCTTTAGACAGTGTCTTCGGTCATCTGACGAAGTAAATCGTAGACTTTTTGTTCTAACATTATACGAGTATTTGGTAATATAAAGCTTAGCCAGTCATCCTAGAAGACCTAGGTAAACTGTAGGTTATTGTCTTTATTGTGATAGGTACCAGTATTAATTCTGTGTTACAAGGTTACTGAATGAGTAGTTAAGGGTTAATTAAAAATTAACCAGTTAGGAATAGTGTTGTAATTCCCTTATTAAATTAGGTTCTCCTGGCAGCGTTTCTCAATTATCACACGTTACTGAACGAGTAGTAAGGGTTAATTAAAAATTAACTAGTTAGGAATAGTGTTGTAATTCCTTTATTAATTAAGTTCCCCTAGAAGCGTTTCTCAATTATCACACGTGTGGGTGTTGTGTCACGGTGAAGTGATTCGCATATTGTGTAACCTAGACACCTAGAGATTAATTAATTAAGTGATCAGTTCTGGGTTGTTATTATTGTTGTTATTAATTAACTACTACGGCTGTACATTTGTCAGCGTAGGTTAATACAGATTCCAAAGAGTATTGTGTTTTGTTGTGTTTTCTAGTGAACTTAACGTGCTATAATAATATATACTTTATATAAGATCGTATCTCTGATCATACCTAGACGAGCCAAAGCGGTTTTGAACTGCCTGTTACAGAGAATCTAATAGATATACAGTTAGGAGAGATATTTTGATAATCGTGTTTTATTCAGTTACGGGTATTATAGAATCCCCGTGACAGGAGTAGAAAATTGGGGCGCTCGTCCCGGATCTGAAACGGGACATGCATATTTTAAAAAAGTATTGTTTGTAAATGGGGGCTTTATAAATTATTTTAATAAATTAATCAGAAGTAGCAACGTTGTTCACTAGAAAATTAATTAATAATAAGTGCGTCATATCTAAACATGGATAAGAATTTGCTGGATAGGCCTACGCTCAGTGTAGTGGAGATTAAGCGAGCACGTAAGGCCGAGTTAGTTGAAATCGCGGGTGAGCGAGAAATTGATTTAACATCAGCTAAAACCTTAGGTGATATAAAGACAATTATCCAGGATGTTTTTGGTGATAGGCCTGTTATGGAAGACAGTGAGATTGTTCCAGAGATAGAGATAAATGGGTTAAGTGTGGAACAACAATTAGCTTTTAAAAAGCTTGAGTACGAAAGAGAGGAACGTGCATTAGATAGAGAGAGAGAAGAGAGAGATAGAGAGAGAGGGATAGAGAGAGAGAGAGAGAGAGAGAGAGAGAGAGAGAGAGAGAGAGAGAGAGAGAGAGAGAGAGAGAAAAAAGAAGAAGATAGAGATAGAGAAGATAGAGAGAGGGATAGAGAGAGAGAGAGAGAAAGAGAAGAGAGAGACAGAGAAGATAGACATAGAGATAGAAAAAGAGAAGAGAGGGATAGAGAGAGAGAGAGAGAGAGAAAGAGAAGAGAGGGATAGAGAATTCCAGTTAGAAAAATTAAAAGTGGAACATGAGTTAAAGTTGAATACTGAAGAAGTTAGACGAAAGGCAGGAAATGGTTTTAACATGTCGGAGGCTTATAGATCAGTGCCTGTATTTGATGACCAGGAGGTTGATATGTTCTTCCAACTTTTTGAACGGACCGCTAAGCAGCTAAATTGGCCGCAGTCTAAGTGGACATTGTTAGCCGTGTCTAAGTTTAAGGGGAAGGCTAGTGTAGCTTATAATTCAATGAGTGATGAGCGAGCAAGTCAGTACGACCTAGTTACGACTGCAGTGTTGAGGGCGTATGAATTACGACCTGAGGATTATCGTTTACGGTATAGCGATTTGAGAAAAACGCAGGGTCAGTCTTATAGTGAGTTTGTGGCTAAGAAGGCAGGGATGTTTGATAAATGGGTGATTTCTCATCAGGTAGAGTCATATACCGAGTTACGGGAGTTGTTGATCTTACAGGACATTAAAAATGGATTACCAGTTAGCTTACGTATTCATTTAGAGGATCGTGATGTCAAAAAGATAGAGGAGGCAGGCATAGTGGCAGATGATTACGTGTTAATACACAAAGCTCAGGCAGTACCGGGTAGCTCTTTACAACAGGGTGATAAGAAGAAATTTCAGCCAGGTTTTTCCCGGGAAAGTAACTATCGGGGAGAGTCATCTAGTTGGTCAGCTAGTCAGGCAAGGAATGCACCTGGTGGGCAAAGTAAGGATAGACCTGCATTATCAGCCAATGCACGAACTTTTCGTCCACATTGCAGTTACTGTAAAAAGGATAACCATCTTATCGGGGACTGTTTTAAAAGGAAACGCGATAATGCGCAAGTGGTCGGTTTAGTGAGGTCAGCTCCGTTAGCGAGAGAGTTAATGGTTAGTCCCATGGCAGAGAAAGTAAACCCGTATGTGTCCACTGGTATGGTTTGTGATGTGAAACAAGAGTTGTGTCCTAAGGCAATATCAATCTGTACAGATACCGGGTGTAGTCAGAGTCTGATAACGCAAGAGTGTTTAGCTGGTATTGAAAATTCAGACATAGGACGTAGTTTGGCTTTAACCTCGGTTACTGGAGAAAATATGGTTGTCAGGTTACATAAGGTTTTTTTGTTCGAAGTTTGTGACGGGACCAGTCATTATGGGTGTTGTGAAGGACTTGCCTGTTGAAAACATAGGAGGTTTGTTGGGTAATGATTTGACTAGTCCGTGTTGTCAGCTGAAATGTGACCAGTTGTTAATTAAAGACAGCCCTTTACGAGTAGAAAAGAGTGAGGTTGATGAGATTAGATATCCTGCGTGTGTAAACACTAGGGCTATGGCCAGAAGGGTAAAACGAGACCTAGAGGATATTTGTGATTTGTCTGATACGTGTGTGAGCCATGAAATTGGAGTGGATGAGGTTATCAGTAAAATGGTAGATAAGTCAACTGAGGAATTAAATGTGGTGGAACCTGTTGATCTCCCGCAGAGGGGAATTGAACCAGTTGTGTTTGATAGAGGGGATTTACCTTGTAATAGACAAGAGTTAGTACTAGAGCAGGGGGCTGATCCAAATTTGTTGGCAGCTCGCACTACCTTGTTAACTGTGGACAAGGGAGTATTAATGAATAAGGGAGTTAGGGATAGGAAGGATAGGAAGCAACTGAGCCATGCTCAGAGCAAAATAAAATCAGTGTTTGATAGGAAGACTAGGAGTCGGGAATTTAAACCAGGGGATAAGGTGCTGCTGTACCTTCCCATTAAACGGGGTTCTGTGCAGAACAGGTATTTCGGGCCCTATGTTGTGCACAAACGGGTTAATGAGACAGGGTATGTGATAAACACTCCTGATAGGGTTAGGAAAAGTAGGTATTGTCACGTCAATTTACTAAAAGGTTATTTTGACAGACTGCCGATAGTTCCAGAGAGACCGGTCCAAATTGAGAGTCACTCAATTTCCTGTGATGACGTCAAGACTGCAGAGGTCAAGTTGGCCAACGGCCAGATTCTAGCAGACTTGAACCCCCAGCGAGTAAAGTTGACTACGTTGAAACAAGACAATGTTTCCATTTGTCAGGACCTTCCAACGGTTACCAACACCTTAAGACAGGATATGCGCTTGGAACCCAACGCTACCCCGATTCGACAGCATGCCTATAGGAGAAAACCTGGAAAACGTGCGCCACTGAAAAAGAAGGAAACGAAGTCCCAGTGGTCAGATGAATGCGAGAAGTCATTCAACCGTCTCAAGCAGAGGCGCTACTCGTCTCCCGTGATGGCAGCACGAGACTACCGAATGCCGTTCAAGCTAGCTGTGGGTGCCAGTGACGATGGTGCTGGAGCTGTGCTGTTCCAAGAAGACGAAGACGGACTGGACCATCCTAATGAAAGCCTCCAACCAGAGAGTTTTGAGATGGAGTCTTCCTCTGCAAGAATACCCAATTACCATTGAAAATATCAAGGGCACATCCAATGCCCTGTCCCGAAGTTGAACGTTATAATAATGTGTTGACATTCTTGATTTCTGTTTTGTTTATATATATTTTATTTGTATACCAGGGACTCAGAGACTCAGTGTGATTACTTGTAGTCACCTTACTATTACATGTGTTATAAATGCCCGTATGCGTCGGTTAACGCACTTTTGTTTTAATGTAGTATATTTCCCTATTCCTAGAGTAGAGGAAATATCCTTTTTGAGGTGGGGGTGTGTGACGGTACATGCTCTTAATTTTGTTTTCGCCTGTGGCGATATTAATTGTGTTAGAAGGTCGTGTGCACTTGTTACGTAATACCTCCGCGCGACCGTACACACTTAGCGAGGTACGGAGGCCATGTGGCGAGTAGTTACGTAATACTTCTGCGAGTGCGGCTTTTACAACCGTGATTTGGCGACGATGGCGAGGTGGATTTTCAGATCATAGGGGGAGGACCGCCTTGTACCCCCAGGCGAATTTCTGATTTTATAATAAATAGCTAGGTTTTTTTAGAGATATCTGGGGGAACCAAAAAGGAAGGTATCCCGGGGGAACGTGTCCGTCCGGACTGGTAAATATATTATTTCTGCTCTGTTGTATAACCTTGATGTGATTGATGTGACTTTTAATATTTAATACTGTATTATACCAATATTCATTAGACAGTGTCTTCGGTCATCTGACGAAGTAAATCGTAGACTTTTTGTTCTAACATTATACGAGTATTTGGTAATATAAAGCTTAGCCAGTCATCCTAGAAGACCTAGGTAAACTGTAGGTTATTGTCTTTATTGTGATAGGTACCAGTATTAATTCTGTGTTACAAGGTTACTGAATGAGTAGTTAAGGGTTAATTAAAAATTAACCAGTTAGGAATAGTGTTGTTGTAATTCCCTTATTAAATTAAGTTCTCCTGGCAGCGTTTCTCAATTATCACACGTTACTGAACGAGTAGTAAGGGTTAATTAAAAATTAACTAGTTAGGAATAGTGTTGTAATTCCTTTATTAATTAAGTTCCCCTAGAAGCGTTTCTCAATTATCACACGTGTGGGTGTTGTGTCACGGTGAAGTGATTCGCATATTGTGTAACCTAGACACCTAGAGATTAACTAATTAAGTGATCAGTTCTGGGTTGTTATTATTGTTGTTATTAATTAACTACTACGGCTGTACATTTGTCAGCGTAGGTTAATACAGATTCCAAAGAGTATTGTGTTTTGTTGTGTTTTCTAGTGAACTTAACGTGCTATAATAATATATACTTTATATAAGATCGTATCTCTGATCATACCTAGACGAGCCAAAGCGGTTTTGAACTGCCTGTTACAGAGAGATCTAATAGATATACAGTTAGGAGAGATATTTTGATAATCGTGTTTTATTCAGTTACGGGTATTATAGAATCACCGTGACAATCTCCTTTTTAATTAAGCTTGAATAGATTGTTTTGAGCACAGTTATCTGTAATATAATATGAAAGGCCGTTTTTACAGTGTTCGATTATTCTGACTGCATCTCCTCTTTGGTTTTGCACTGTCGACGGCCTTCTTTGACTCGCCCGATGTCTCTCTTAGCAAGGATCTTTTTGCCCTCGGGTCCAGTCGACTACAGTAGTCTGTTTCTAGGATCTTCATGACGCCGTCGTAGTCAAGATTACAATAAAGTACGATGTAACACCATTTCTGTTAATTTGAAAGACATGTTGCCTCTCCTTGAATAACCTCTGGGCCTTCACAAGATCAGACCTACACCTTTCTCCGTTTCTTTAAAAGAAAGAGAGCAACTTCAGAAAACTACACTGGACACCGGGTCTACCGACAGTAATACCCTTCAGTACATTCTGTGCAAGTTTGCGTTTTCTCAGCTAGTATTGAGAATGGCAGTCCTCCTGCAAGCGATGGATGATGGATGGAACATGTGACGGATCTCCTAGGGGAGTGGCGGTCTTCCTAAGATCGACCACCTAACAGTGGATCATGGAAGCAATTACAACTTCGCCTAACGTCCTTTCCACTCTATCTTGTGCAGATATACGATATTGGTATGAGAATACAATATATGTAAAAATTACCAAGTCTTTGAGATCAATAGCCGATGATTAATAAATATGTGTGCTCTAGTGGTGTCGTTAAACAAAATAACTTTAATTATCAAAAGTAGTAAGCTAGTAGCATACATTAAGGAATGCAAAAACACCCACAAAAAACACCCAAAGAATAAATAATATAAAGTATCGGAAATACGTTAAAGAACAACAACTCTCAGTTCTCGTCAATCCCTCCGCCCAACCCCTTACTGTTGTTTGAACAATGTAACACGTGATGTTACCATTTGCGTGCATCATAAACACCATTTACATTTAAAAAATCATTATTATGAGTCGAACAACCTATAACCGAACAGTAAGCTCTTCCTCTTTAATCCTATGTCCAGCTTGAGCTTCCCAGCTGAATCATTAAATCTGCAGATAACACATTTTATTTCAAAAGGAGATTATTTTCTTTCCTACCAAGATCGATGTAAATAATGATTGAAAACAAATCAATAACTGAGCTTAGAAAATCTAGGAGACATTCACATTAATTTCGAAAAATCATTCCGTTCTTGCCGGTCAGATAAAGCAGATCTGTGTTTGTGATAGTTAAAGATATTCACACAAAAAACTCCAAGTAATGAGAATGTTTTTCGTGTTGTTGGTTATTATGTTGTCAACGAGAACAGTGACAGTGAACGCTTATCAACATCATGTTTTCAGCCATCTTGAAGAATGGCAAAGAGAGAAGTTAATCGACGGCGTTCCGATACTGAAACTTCTCGCCAAGAACGTCTACCAGTGTAACAGTTTATGCCAAATGACCAAGTCGTGTGCTTCTGTCAGTTATGACGTGGCATCCAGATCGTGCACCATACTGTCGAGTTCGGTTGAAAACACCACCTTGGGCCAACCGCAGATCAGCCAGGTTTACACAAACGTACTGGGGAGCCTTGTCACACATCCAACTTCAGCCTGCACGGATCAGCCATGTCCAAACGGGATTGTGTGTTTAGAAACAGGAGAATCGCACATATGTGTTGACCCAAACGCGGACGGTCTTTTATCCTATAAACATATTTGCGAGAGCCACGTGGATTACACGTGGGATACTGTCTGTGGGATATGTTACAAATTCAACACGTCCAACAATACCCGGCAACAGGCTGTAGCAATGTGCGAACGAGATGGCGGACATCTTGTAACAATAGACAGTCTGAAGAAACAGCAAAGAATTGTCGACGTCATTCAGGCTGATCCAGTTCTTGCCAGCTGCAATCAGATCTGGATCGGTGCCGACGACTCTCAGGAAGAAGGTGTGTGGCGCTGGTCCGATGGATCTCTCGTCGATTTCTCTTACTGGTCGCCAGGGAAACCTGACCACAGTAGTCCGAACGAGGATTACGTAGCGCTCGTGAAACAGTTATCATACGCTTGGAATGACCGTCCACCTAGCAAAAAACGTGTGTCGATATGCGAAATTACAATTTGAAGTCTCTTCCTAAACCACACGCAGTTTCTTGACATTTCGTCACGATTATTACTGACACTACCAGGAGAAGACTGTACATAACAATAACAGATTA
Organism: Gigantopelta aegis; assembly: GCF_016097555.1. Classification (NCBI taxonomy): domain Eukaryota; kingdom Metazoa; phylum Mollusca; class Gastropoda; order Neomphalida; family Peltospiridae; genus Gigantopelta; species Gigantopelta aegis. The sequence continues at coordinate 1,668,272 of NC_054702.1, forward strand.
CAATATAAAACAAACAGTTAAAAGAATCATTTGATCATTGGGTATGTTACTAAATATGCAGCTCAGTAGAAATCTCATTACCATTTACAAAATATATTGGGGTGAAAACCTACACGTTTTGTATTCTTAGCTAAGACAAGCAAGTGGCGAAGATAACAAAGGACTCGTCTATATTACATGTGTGTTAATTTTATTATAATAATGAAGAACAAAACGAAAGAATGTTTGTTCAGTGACACCTCGGGACAATTTAGCTACGGGTATTTGGAGTCTAACATATAATTAGTTTGATGCTTGAACAAGAAAAAAAGACAGAGGCATTCGACAACCGCATACAGGAAAATCTGAAAATATGTTTACCACATACAGGGCAGAACATACAACGGTATATTTGGTGTACTAGTTGTGGAGTACAGGCGAGCTGCATCCAAACCCTATAGTAATAAAGACTTTCTGATAAACCTTTCTTTCATTGTAACGTTGTCTAAATCTATGATCCATGTGATCATGGAAATCTTGTGCCTTACCTGGGCTGTCTATCCAGGACAGTCAGATAGTTGTTAGTGGTTAGAGGCGTGGGTGCAGTGGTCTTACACCTACCCACTGAGTTGGTAAAACTCGCTCTGGGTGGGAGCCGGTGCCGGGCTGCGAACCCAGTATCTACCGGCCTTATGTCCAAAGACCTAAGCACGACACCGCCGAGGCCAGTATGTAATTCTGAATTAGGCTGCTTTTTAAAGTACGGAATATATACTTAACTCCATTGGAAATGCACCAGTCAGGTTTGTAAATGTAATAATCACACGAGAAGGATTACTATAGAGAATAACTAGTTAATGCCGTTGGATATCTGCTTAATCCTGTTTCCATTATATTTGTTCGTTTCTTTCTCCATCAAGCTCCCTGTTACAGAAATTGCACTCAGAATGTATACATTGTTATCTTAAATCTTAATATTTGTTTTCATACTAGCCACACAATATGGAAACCTGGAGTCAATTATGGTACAAAACGTAACATTTAGCAGTTTTATAAGCAAAGAAATGACAGGGGAAATATACATTTGGAGTATAAATGTATACTTGAACATTTACTTAGTACCTAAATATTATAATATTACAAGTAATTTGCAGTGACTACATTACAAATTATGACTCTAAACTGCCAGGGACTTGGAGGTTCTGAAAAAAGAACATTTATTATAAAGATGACACTTACAAATATATATGGACCTAATGATGATAACTCCATCAGTTTTTAAAATTTACTGAAATGCATCGAATACTTTGATATTGAACAGTACATAATTTGTGGAGACTTCAATATAGTTTAAATCAAAATTTGGATACTAGTAACTATTTGCATGTAAACCATCCAAATTAAAAAAAACAACAACATTATATTAGAAAATTTAAAGGTATACTATTTGGTAGATCCATTTAGGGAACTCTATCCAACTTTAAGGAGATACACATGGAGAAAGAAAAACCCGCTTAAACAAGCTAGGTTAGATTTTTATCTTATTTCCTATAATTTAATGGTACAGGTAGAAAAAGTAACAGTTGGGAATAGTTATAGGTCTGACGATGCCGGAGTAATTTTAAGTCTAAAACAAAATAATATATAAAAGGTACAGGTTGATGGAAATTTAACAATTCACTGCTACACGATACAAATACAAATTATGTTAATATCGTAAAACAAATTATAGAAAATATAAAAATCCAATATGCCGTCCCTGTATACAATGCAGAGAAAATAAACACAATCCCTAATGATACAATTCAATTTACCATTAATGATCAATTGTTCTTGGAAATACTTTTAATGAAAATTAGAGGGAAAACGATATCTTTTTCAGCAGCCGATAAAAGGGAACAAAATGACATAGAAACAAAGACATGAAAACATTAGAAGAAAATCTAGCATTAAATTTCAGTGAAATAGAAGAAAAGAAACAAAAATTGGTTGACATTAGAAAAGAAATACTACAAGGACATTTTATTAGATTTCAAGCTAAATGGATGGAAGAGGGAGAAAAGCCAAGAAAATATTTTTGTAACATGGAATCTAGGAACGTTTATAATAAATTAATTTAAAAAATAGAACAAGAAGATGGAAAAGTTATTACAGATCAAAATGAAATACTGAAAGAAACTATTAGTAGTTTTTGAAAAAGCTTTTGATTCTCTATCGTGGTCTTTGAAGAAGGATCCTCCACCTCACTATTTTGGTGGAGTGTCCTCATCTCAAAGAAACTCGAAAAGATATATTTGGCCAACGTAATGTGATGGAATCATTTTGATTCCATCCAGAACTTTTATTACAATTTCTTCGAGATACTGACTTTTACTCTAAATTTTAATTGTATCTACCTATGATATATATATATATATATATATATATATATATATATATATATATATATATATATATATATATATATATATTTTGCACAATCTTTTACACTGTGTTTTTATTTAAATCTTGAATTTTTATATTGATGTGGTTCATCAATTAATGTTTTGCTTTTATCATAGTTTGACACCTAATAGCCGGTGTATTTTTCGTGCTGGGGTGTCGTTAAACATTCATTCATTCTATCGTATTCTTTCATTCAAGAAGCTTTAGATATTTTTAATTTTAAGACTTCTATTAACAATGGATAAAAAATTTTTTGTCTCAGCAGTAATACAAAATGGACCCTTAGAAGGTTTTAAATTAAATAGAGGTTGTAGGCAAGGTGACCCATTATCTCCTTACATATTTGTAATATGCGCGGAAATATTTCCAATTAATACGTAATAATAAAGACATTAAGGGTATAAATACTGATGGAGAAGAATTCCTGATTTCTCAATATGCCGACGACACTACCTTTATCTTGGATGGATCCCCAAATTCCCTGTACAATACACATACTACACTGGATTTCTTTGCTAAAATATCTGATATGAAGCTAAATTATTCAAAATCAAAGATAATATGGATAGGCAGGACATTTTTTTTAAAAGAAGTGATTCATCATTCTAGATGGAAGTTAGAATGGGGTTCAATTCAATTTACTTTATTATGTATTAATTTGTCTTTAAATTTACAAGATATTATTAAAGATAATTTCGAGCCTAAAATAGGAAAAATGGAAATTGTATTAAAAGCATGGAGTAAACTTACACTATTAGGCAGACTCACAGTGTTAAAATCACTAATATTACCAAAAATAACAAACTTGTCAATTTCGCTACTATCCCCGTTAGAACAGTTAGTTGAAAAGTTAAATAAGCGATTTTACAAATTCATTTGGCAAAATAAACCTGACAAAGTTAAAAGAGATGTTACTGACATGTCTTTTCTCGTCAGTTACAGGTATATCGATCAAAGAACTAATTATATATGGTGATCATTTTATTAATTTAAAAATTAAAAATATGACTAATCCTTTTTGCAAAGATGTTCTTGATAGCTGGCGAAACATCCAATGTAACCAACCAATAGAAAATGAAAACGATATAGCTGGTATAAATATTTGGTTTAAGAGTAAAATATTAAAAAATAAGAAACTTATTTTTTATAAAAAAAATATGCAGAAAAGGGAGTTTTTTCATTGGTGATTTAGTTAATACTGATGCAGAATTTCTAAATTTATGCGATTTCGTAGCAAAATTTTATATAAAAACAAACTTTTTAGAATATGCTTCTTTAATTAACGCAGTGAAATGTTTCATAGGGATATATGGAAAACATATAAATAAACGAGTCAATTACAAACGGAAAACCAGTTTACCCCCACCAGCAAAAACAACTTCTTAAAGACAAAACGGGATGTAGAGAAATATATAAATTATTATGCTATACAAAAGCCATTCCAAAGTCTCAATTAAAATATAAAAATAAAGGTGTTTGTTATTCACCAGCAAAATGGAATATATTTTACAATATACCTTTTAAATGCGTTAGAGATACAACCTTACATTGGTTTCAATATAAAATTCGACACAGATTTCTCGCTACTAACACTTTTCTATATACAATACATTATATTAATTCAAATAAATGTACTTTTTGTAATCGTATGCCAGAGACAATAGAACATTTATTTTATGATTGTTGTTATGTTAAATAATTTTGGAAAGATATTACAAACTGGATATTCATTACTACAGGAGAGTGCATAATTATAGATAAACATATTGCCATTTTGGGTCTGCTTAAGAAAACAAATACATATGCAATAAATTGGTTAATTATTAGCATAAAATATTATATTTATTCCAAAAACAAATATTAAACTTCTCTGCCTTGTAAACTATAATTAAAGAAAAGTTGGAAACTGAAAAATGTATGTTATTTAAAAATGGTAATTATGAAGATTTCAAGACAAAAAGGGAGCAGTTGTATAGTTTATTGCAAACATCATAAAAGCTTATTAAATCTATAACATATTGAGATATATTTATTTCTAAAATACCTTCTTCGCACGTTCTACTCCGTCACACATTTCTTCATAATACTTTTTTTTTATCAATATTAATTCCGTACATATCTCTTTCTTTTCCTTTTTTTCCTTTTTGTCCCCAGATAATAATACTAATAAAAAAACAAACAACAAAAACAAGTAAAATATCAACAACAATATACATAAAGTGTGTGAATTATATCTATTCGTGTGTATATATTTTGTAATTTATATATATGTATGTAAAACTGTTTACCATACATAATATATATTAAAAAGATATTGTGAACAGTGAGCTCAGAACACCCCAACCCTGACACTGCCATTTTATATTAAGGAAACAATAAATTATTTTAAAGAATTTAAAATTAAAAAAAAGAATGTGAAATTCAATGAAGTTCAGTATATCTGTAACTGAGCCTTCCTATTGCTGTATCTATACATAAGATACATGATATAAAAACAACTAATGTTCTGCTGTTCTACGTAGTTTCAAGATATGCCAATTAACAATCAAGTTTAAGTGTTGTTTGTTCAACGACACAACTAGAGCACATTGAAGTATCAATCATCGGTTATTGGATGTCAAACATTTGGTAATTTTGACATATAGTCTTTTCGATTCTGCCTTGTGTGGAAATATAGTTTTATTCAAGGAATACGGTTTGGTTGTTATAATATATAATATGTTATTCTTTTTAATTCAGTAGTTCAGTGTGCCCAACCTCACATCAAGCTTACTAATAGAACGGGTCTCGTTTACACTAACTATGTGTATCATTCGGAAGATGTATTGTATCTTTATTTTCACTCCAAAACTTAGAACATTTACATCTAAGTTATTTGCTATATGTCTCCATTTATCTGTAACATATGTCGTTACAAGTGATGCAGGGAATGATTCACACTTTCCACCTGTCCCGGTGTAAAACTATATATCGTTTTAATCGTTCATCAAGTGCTAGAAGTGAATATATGAATGAGGAAATACGAATTACAATGGAGGAATGAACTCTCAGACAGAAGTGAACTGTGTAGTGAGACCTAAGAGTATGTCGATGGGGACTTTCTAAATCATGTCATCATGGACTGCCCGTAATTACTTGCCTCCAAATAACTACAAGTGCGAGTTGATCACGCAATATAATTAGCACTTAATCTAAAATCTATGCGCTCTCCTTTACTTCAGTGTACGGCTATTGAATTCTTCATAACTGCTTCTATTTTAAACCTGTAAATAATTGGTCGTTACTAAATATCGATACATCACAAAGGAAGTAGCTACCTGTCATTAAAATCTGATGTAAGAGAGCAAGGATGAATTCTTCGTCATTGAGGAAACATGCTTAATCATTCATCGGATATTTTTGGGAAGCGTTTTCTCTACAGTCGTCAAATATCGTTTATGTTTCATTGCTTGAGACACGGATCGCTAAACATGAGGAGAGAATTTATTGTGCTTTTGCTTCTAGCGTTGACGCAAATACTACCGGTCTTAACTGCAAGTCTAGATCAAATATTCAAAGATATTGCAAGTCTGTCAAGAGGAAAAATAACCCACGGAAACCCGATAATGAAACGCCAAACTAGAAATGTCGTCCAGTGTGACCAGTTATGTCGTCTGACGAAGGTCTGTGTTTCTTTCAGTTACGATATGCCATCCAGAGACTGCACGCTGTTCTTCAATCCCGTCCAGGACAGTACTGTTAACAAACAATATGTCAGTGCAGCTCACGCAGACGTAATGACGTCACAGCCACAAGCAGGTGCGAGTCCAGGATGCAACAACCAGTCATGTCCAAATTCGACAGTGTGCGTAGATGCTGGAACGTCACACCTATGTGTTGACCAAAACGACCTGGGATTCATTTCATATAAATCCTCATGCGAAATCCATTATGGATACATTTGGGATACAGTGAGCAGAGTCTGTTACAGATTTACCTCATCCAAAGTAAACCATCAACAGGCGACAGCCACGTGCCAGCAAGATGGCGGACATCTCATAAAGATCAACAGTGTGAAGAAGCAGCAAAGAATTGTAGACATAATTAATCTGGACTCGCTTCTTAAAAGTGTGGCTCGTTTCTGGATCGGTGCTGACGACTCCCAGAAAGAAGGTGTGTGGCGATGGACAGATGGATCTCTCGTAGGATTCTCTTACTGGGCGCCTGGGAAACCTGACGGCACTGGGACGAATGCGAATTACGCTTTGATGATTAAAACAAAGTCTTACAAGTGGAATGATCGGCCACCAGGAATTACATGTGGAGCGATTTGTGAGATAACTCTATGAGACGACCACCTCAAATGTAATTATTGGGTGGTCGTATTCGTTGTCCCAGTGATCACATCTTTGTAGTATGCTGTTAACAGGAACGGTCGTAGAAGGTTTTTGTGAACTAAAATTATACTGTGATTAATCATTTTTAATATGGCGGTATAAAGTTACAACGTTATACATGGAAACAATCGCAACCTTGTCAAAACATCCTTTTGACGTTACCTTGTGCAGGGATACGATGTCAAATGCGAGAACTGTCTTGTCTTTCTAAGGTTTGAGAAACAATTGAGAGCCATTACTAGAAATATTTTAAAGATTAACTCTCTTTAAAAAAAAAAAAAAAAAAAAGATTTAAAAAAAGAAACCCACCAACAACAATTATACAAACCAAAACATATATTTATAGTTTGAATAATGTGCATTTAATTTCTTATTATTTGTTTAGCGGCATTTTGGAGAACTATATATTGGTTATTAAAAAATATGTTACAAGGAAATGTACTTTAAACACAGTGCACACACACACATACACACACACACACACACACACACACACACACACACACACACACACACACACACACACACACACACACACACACACGCGCGCGCATATATATATATATATATTTTTTTTTTTTTTTAAATATGCGTGTGTGTGTGTTACTAGAACACATTGATTTATTAACCATCTGCTAATGGATGTCAAATGCTTGGCAGTTCTGAACGTGGCCACCCAAAAACGATAGCCTCACACTGATTTTGGAATTGGCTAAAAACTGTGATGACTAACTTTAATATTTCGCACCCATTAATATATGGATACCAGTCGTGGTACACTGGCCTCACAAATTGTCTCATGCCGTTGCAGATTTGCCAAGATACGTTTTGTACTATCGAGTCATTCTTTTTTCTTTAAAAATGCTATTTAACTCAACCAGTCCTGTCACGGGAATTCTATAATACCCGTAACTGAATAAAACACGATTGTCAAAATATCTCTCCTAACTGTATATCTATTAGATCTCTCTGTAACGGACGGTTATACCCTCTGTGGCTCGTCTAGGTATGATCAGAGATAAGATCTTATATAAAGTATATATTATTATAGCACGTTTAGTTCACTAGAAAACACAACAAAACACAATACACTTTGGAATCTGTATTAACCTACGCTGACAAATGTACTGCCGCAGTAGTTAATTAATAACAACAATAATAACAACCCAGAACTGATCACTTAATTAGTTAATCTCTAGGTGTCTAATTTACACAATATGCTAATCACTTCGCCGTGACACAACACCCACACGTGTGATAATTGAGAAACGCTAACACATACACGTGTGATAATGGAGAAACGCTTCCAGGGGAACTTAATTAATAAAGGAATTACAACACTATTCCTAACTGGTTAATTTTTAATTAACCCTAACTACTCATTCAATAACCTTGTAACACAGAATTAATACTGGTACCTATCACAATAAAGACAATAACCTACAGTTTACCTAGGTCCTCTAGGATGACTGGCTAAGCTTTAAATAATTATTTAGGACAGTGAGCCTACAGATTACTGCGTCAGATGACCGGCAGCACCGTCTAAATAATATTGGTATAATACAGTATTAACATGTTTAAAGTCACATCAATCACATCAAGGTTATACACAGAGCAGAAATATATATTTATCAAAGTCCCGTCTGAACTAATATAGATCGTTCAGTGGACGACGACCGTTCCCCTCGGATACCTCCAAATGTTTCTCGTCGATATCTCTAAAATCCTAGCTATTTATTCAAAACTCTCAGAGACAGCGAATATCGCCTGGGGGTACAAGGCGGTACCTCACGTATCATCTGATATTTCCACCTCTCCCAGAGTCGGTATATTTTTCTCTGATCGTCAGACTGGCTGTCGCCATTCGCCAAATCACGGTTGTAAAAACCGCACTCGCAGAGGTATTACGTAACTACTGGCCACATGACCTCCACAGCTGGTCTAAGTGCATATTGGAATCCCGTTCGCGCGAAGGTATTACGTAACAAATTGCCCATCTGGGCTAAGTGCATTTGGAACTGCACACGGCCTTCTAAAACAATTAATATCGCCACAGGCGAAAATAAATTAAGAGCATGTACCGTCACACATATGCATGGGGCCTACAAGCTACGCGGTCGATCCCGCTTACGTTCATGAAACAGTGGGCAAACCTTACACTGGCTAGTATGTATTGATGTATGAATATCTATATATTGTATGTATGTTGGCTTTGACTATTAAATACATGGATATTAACGCACTGGCGCAGGGGATAATTAAATCTTTTCCGGCCTCACAAATTATGTCATGCCGTTGCTAAGACTCGAACATGTGGCACTGAATCGCCCGCAACTTGCAGACTTCCCACGATACGTTTCATACAGTTGTGAATCTGTGCTATGCTAACAATATTTGATCTATGGGCCTATCAGTTTCAGTGAATGTGGCAAATGTCCATATAGAAATGAGTGTAAACTATTTAAGTTACAGGCCCCATAATGTTTAAAAAAAATTATATTCACTATATTAGGGGAAGGGGTGCACTTAGCTTTTGGCGTGAAAGTTTTTTTTACTTACAATTTTAAATCTGTTGCTATTTTAACAATAGTTGGCCTAATTCCCTAAAACGTTCACTGAAGGTGGCAGAGATCAAAATGGTAATGGGTGTGAACTATCAAATTTACAATCCCCATTCTATTAAAATAATTCTATATTCAGTAGCGTAATCAGTTTGGGGGGACTACCTGATGTTTGTGTTGTAATGTGATAGTAATGACTAGTTACTTTTATACATGGCATTTACGTAATAAACTATACATGCTCATTTGCGACTGTTTGTTTCACCTGTATAAAACGGCTACCTGTCCATACGAACCACGTTTGCCAGGTCTCTTGAGTGTCGGTTATATAGAATAGTATTTTTATACTTTTATCAAAGAGTGCTGATAAATTATGATATCACAAGCCACGAGGGGGTATTCTTTTCATCATCAATTATTATTCTTTTCATTTTAATTAGAATGCAGTGATTAACATTTGACCAATCAAGATTATAAGAAGCGATATCTCCTAGCAGAATATCTCAGGAGACATTGCAGATTATAGTGCCAGCGATATCTCCTACAAAAAGCATTTAATTACGAGATAACCATATTGAGTTTTTAGATTTGCGCGTTAGCCTGAGTTCAAAAATTAAACATTTACGGGCATCAAATAGACAATAACACCCGCAAATCTAAATACTCAATATGGTTATGTCCATTGTAAACTGAATCGTTTTTCTACAGAATTGACTGTTTATTTGGCATTTCTTGAAAAAAAATACCTGGCTACAATCTAAATGTAGACCCTTGAATCGTCAACTTTGCCTGTTCCAATTGCTTTCCGGATGTTATTGTCTATTTGATCCTGGAAAAATAATGTAATTAACCAATCACAATACAGAACGCACTCGCCGTCAGTTTACAATGGATGATAAATTGGTGTTATTCACATTTGAATTATACAGTAGACTGAACCACTATAGCTTCATTCAGCTGGTAAAGGCTTTTTGTGTTTTTTTGTAAAGTAATTTTGTAAAGCATTTTACGGAATTAAATGTCTCTACTACCATAAAAACAAAACACTGATACACTGTGATTAAAATCCATAGGTGCAACTATAAACCAAGTTTCACTGACCTAGCAGTTGTAGTTTGTGAGAAACTGATCTAAACGCAAAAGTGGACGCCGTCGCCGATGTCTGGAAACTAATACCTATATCTCGCCTTTTTAGTTCGTAAAGGCGAAAACAAAGGTAAATGCACAAAATCTACCATTTTTATGGGCATCTAGAAAAGGAAGGGAGGTTGGATATGTGTTTAAAACTTGGGTTGAAAGGTAACATGAACGCTTTTCATTCATTCAACTTATTTTCGTGTTTATATCCGATTAAGGTTCAAGCACGCTGTCCTGGGCACACACCTCAGCTATCTCGGCTGTCTGTCCAGGACAGTGGGTTAGTTGTTAGTTAGTTAATTGTTAGTGAGAGAGTAGTGTAGTGGCCTTACACCTACCCAATGAACCCTTAAGAACTCGCTCATGGTTGTAGCTGGTACCGGGCTGCGAACCCTGTACCTACCAGCCTGTAGTCCAATGACTTAACTACTGCGCCACCGAGGCCGGTAGAGCTTTTCATTTGAAATGTTGATCGGAAGGAGAGGGCGTGAATCAGACATCATAGGTTCAGAATTAAAACAATAACGCTCAGTAAGACAAATTGCCAACATAAAATGATGTCATCAGATTTGATGTTCCCTGACGACGTAATTTTTATATTCATCGGGAAATGAACAAACTCCCGTTGCTACTGCTGGACGAATGGGATGACGTTATTTAAGAATTGAACGTTATATTTTTGACGTTCCTGCGATGATAAACACTAAAACCGTTTTACACACTGTATGAATGGCGTAGCGCGTTCATACATAAGTGTGGGAGATCGTCAAATTATTTAAAGGATTTATCTACTACCTATATTAAAATTGCAGTTGTCAAAAGTTGAATTAGTGAAAATGAATGTGAAGACTGACTTGAAAGGGATAAAGTGGTTTCAGTGTTGCTGTGTGTGTGGATTTCAGAGGAAGTTTGTGATTGTGTGATATTATTCTCGGAAAGGACAGGTCGCGGAATTGTGCACGAAGGCGTATGTGTTTTCGCGCGTGTAAGTTGTCGGTTTGGTGTTTTTGTCAAACGTGACAGAGCTGCGCTCATGTCTCTCTTTTGATTTGTTGAGCATTCTCTGCTATAACTTCTAATAGAATCTTCGTTTTTGTGGCCTGTTATTTATTACACCGCGGTGACGGAGATACCCGTGAGAGATTTTTCATATCCCACAATGTGAGATATGCTTTTTGAGAGGTCATGACCTCCGATCACATGATCCACGGAACTACTTTAACTCATTCATAAACAACATGCCATTAAAACTTTACGTTCGTAGCTAGATGCAATTAATAAAAAGAAAACAAACCTGAAACACCGTTCTATTTAGCAACAAACACAAAAGAAGCTTCTGAATTTTGTCCTTGGTTTAAACGCCAGCCTATTGGGGTAAACAAGTTATCTTCAATCATGAGGCGAATGTCAAAAAATGCCGAACTCGCTCCCAACAAGAATTACACAAACCATTCTGCACGAAAATACTTAGTTCAAAAACTTTCTGAGAAATATATCCCTCCAACACACATAATGCAAATTTCTGGCCATAAAAATATACAAAGCATCAACAACTACAGCCACATTTCCACAACACAGCACCGTGAAATTAGTCATATTCTCAGTAACACGGTATCGGACCACCAGTCACGTGCTTTGGAAATGCACTCGACAGACACAACTTCAACGAAAATGATTGATTCTTGTACTACATCTTCTACAAATCTTCTTGGCAAATTGTCTTCAATTTTTTCTGCTCCAATATATGGTGGAACCATAAATATTAACTTTTGTAAACACAATAACGATGAAACTGAATCTCCTGAAAGCAAGCCCAAACGTCGAAAATTCACACGTGACACTGAGACCGACGCGCTTTGAATTTTGAAAGTTTAAACGTTTTGCAGAAAACTCAAATGATGGACTTTGAATAGTGATTGTTATATTATAGTTTATTAAACTAATATTCTGTTTACTACTAGTGTGTGTTATTTGTTTTAATTATTTTTATTTTTGGGATGGAGGGACTCTATGACATTGCGAAAGCATAAATACTTTAATAGTATAAAAAGAGTGCATAGGCAAAGAAGGGTTATGCGCTCTGAATCACTCCGCTGTTTTGTTTACGTTCAGTGTCCTGTTTAGTGAGAGACAAAACATATATTTGGCGACTCAAATTAATAATGTAGCGCGTTGTAATAAATAGAATACTATACTCGTCCCCGTGAGAGACCGTTTATATTACAACTCGTGTGTTGTCGATCGTACATCACTCGCTTCCGCTCGTGATGTACGATCGAAAACACACTCGTTGTAATATAAACGGTCTCTCACGGGGACTCGTTTAGTATTCTCTATATATATTATGTGTCTCAGTTTAAAACAGGATTCGTTTAAAGCCTGAATTGTCACCGTCACTCACAATGCTGACAAATTTGGGATAAATAGAAACGGGGATTCCGTTGTTTACCGAAAAAGTGCAGTTTTAACGTTCATGGAAGAATGAACGTTGGTTTATTAGATCACGCGATAGCCACAAAGGCCATGGTTTGTGCTATCCTGCCTGTGGGAAGCGCAAATAAAAGATCCCTTGCTGCTAGTCAGAAAGAGTAGCCCATGTAGTGGCGACAGCGGGTTTCCTCTCAAAATCTTTGTGGTCCTTAACCATATGTCTGACGCCATATAACCGTAAATAAAATGTGTTGAGTGCTTCGTTAAATAAAACATTTCTTTCTTTCTTTCTCTATGTGTGTGTGTGTGTCAGTGTGTGTGTATGTGTGTGTGTGTGTGTGTGTGTGTGTGTGTCAATGTGTGTGTGTGTGTGTGTGTGTGTGTGTGTGTCTGTGTGGGTGTGTTTGATTTTTCTCTGCTATCTTTATCGTATGAGTCATAATAATACAGAGAAAAATGTAATGGCACACTTTCGACCTCTCTAGAGTAGCTATAGGGTTAAACACAAGTTGAGTAGTCACATTAGACAGTTTTTTGTTCTATATGTATTTTTCCCTAAGCTAATAATTTATTATATATTTTAATAATGTACCATATCACAATATGTCTGTGAAAATAAGGTAACACTTTAATTCACAATTACACTTCGTTTTTTCTAAATTTAAAATAAGAAAGAAATTTTTTATCCCATGTACTTTTTGGTCATTAGAGAATGTAATGAGGTGAATACGCAGCATATAGTTATAGGTTGTTTGAAAGCTCTATTTAAGACCAGTGACATGCTTATGCAAGCTGACTCTGGAATTATTTTAAAAGTCAACTTTTGTTAGTGTCCCTTATTACTGACTCAACTCCGTTACTCATTAAATAAACTAAGCCGTTCAATTAGTTAAAATATATCATAACTTGTCAAATATAAATTAGTTTAACACCTGTAATTAACTCACAGACCACATTTACGTGAGGTTGAATAATCATTTATTCAGTCAATAGTATTATGAGTTATCTTCCCAAAATGGTCATTTCCCTCAACTCCGTTACCTGAACTCCATTACCATGCTTAGTGTTGTAATGGGTGTCAGTCGTAACATAGTTGAGGTTATGCATGACTACGTCAACTCCATTACGCTTTTAATAATGTCCTCAACTCTAAGACGAGTCGATTTTCATAAAGTTCACTATGTTCACCAGTCAAAGGTAGCTCACACTTTCATTCATCTTTGTCATCCATCACCCTTTGCCTACCATTCTTGTTATCTTAATATAAAACAACTTTCCAATTTCTCCCACGATTTCGATACCTCAGAGCGCCACAGGTTCGAGTCCCAGCAATGGCATGGGACAATTTGTGAGGCCAGAAAGAATTTAATTATCCCCTGTGCCAGTGCGTTAATATCTATGTATGTAACAGTCAACCTCGACATACATACAATATATAGATATTCATACATCAATACATATATACATATATACATACGTACGTACGTACGTGCGTACGTACATACATACATACATACATACATACATACATACATACATACATACATACATACATACATAATATACATACATTAATACATACTAGCCAGTGCCAGGTTTGCCCACTGTTTTATGCACGTAAGCGGGATCGACCGTGTACCTTGTAGGCCCCATGCATATTGATCGGTTAACGAGCATTCAATTTTAGCAATGACTTATTACAACAAAACGTATCGTGGCAAGTCTGCAAGTTGTGGGTGATTCGATGCCACATGTTTGAGTCCCAGCAATGGCATGAGACAATCCTTGAGGCCAAAAATTATTTAATTATATCCGTTAATATCTATGTATGTAAAGCCAAATTCGACATACATACATTATATAGATATTCATACATCAATGCATACATACCATACCATATACGTATACGTATACGTATATGTATATAACATATTCTAGTTTCATATGTTGCGCAGTATCCGCATGCTCTTGGAAAGTAATTGAATCATAGATGTCGGAGGTTGCCGGCAACTGAAGAGGCCATTAATATATTTGTGTTTGCCTTTCATCAAGGCGGAAGTTTATTATCTTCAGTCTTAAAGGGTAGTGCCCCGTTCCCACTCTGACTTAATAATAGATTATTGAATGTGAGTTCAACCTACAATATTATATCTGATGCACAGTTTGGGTTTAAGCCCGGTTTTAGCACAGTTGACGCTATTTTTGCTCTGCAGAGTCTTATAACTATTACGCTTGGCAGTAAGAAAAGACTATATTGTGCTTTCATTAACTTTCGTAAATCATTTGATACAGCTGAGCATACAGCATTGTCGCTAAAAATTTATAAATTAGGATTAAATAGTAAGCTTGTAAATGTTGTAAAATCAATGTATGGTCAGATAAAATCATGTGTGAAATATCAGGGAAATATATCTGAATCCTTCTGGTACAAATCCGGTCTAATTCAAGGAGAAGCTCTTTCGCCATTCTTGTTTTCTTTATTTGTTAACGATCTAGAAATGGAACTGTTAAATTCCACCGACCGACTATACCAGTTAAATATGCTTCATCTTTGTCTACTGATGTATGCCGATGATACAATATTGTTTTCCGAAAATGCGCCCGAATGGCAGAGTATGTTAGACACTTTGTATATATACTCAAACAAATGGAATTTAAAAGTAAATATTAATAAAAGTAAAATTGTAGTATTCAGAAAAGGTGGAAATGTGAAGCCTGAAGAAAGGTGGACATACCACGAAACCGATTTAGAAATTGTTGACAGTTTTAACTATCTTGGGGTCTGTCTTCATTATAATGGAAAATTTAATACCGCTCAGAAGGTAATATGCAACCAAAGTAGAAAAGCTATGGCTGCTCTATTTGGTAAAACTAGTAACTATTTCTTAAATGCAGAAACATTACTATTACTGTTTGATATATATGTTAGTAGTATTTTAAATTATGGCTGTGAAGTTTGGGGTTTTAACAAAGCAAATAGTCACGAGATCCTACATTTACAATTCTGTAAACGTATTTTAGGCGTGAAAAGGAGCACTACTAATATGATGGTCTATTTTGAATTAGGTAGATCACTTTTGTACATAAGTAGGAACATCCGTATGGTTAAATATTGGATAAATTTGTTGAATACAGATAACTGTATTTTGAAAGAGTGTTATAACACCCTATATGACGAGTGCATAAGAAAACCACGTCCTGTTAACTGGGTTAGTCAAATAAGAGACCTGCTTCTCACTAATGGTTTTGGTCACATATGGCATAATCAAAATGTAGAAAATCGCAATACATTTATATCACTATTCAAACAGAGAATGACTGATCAATTTATCCAATCTATGTATGCTGTATTCAACAATTCTCCAAAATATCTGTTATACAAATTCGTTGTTAATAATTATTGCTTACAACATTATCTGCAGAAACCTATTGCCTTGAAATACAAACATAGTTTGAGTAAATATAGATTATCTTCCCATAATCTCTTTATAGAAACGGGCAGATACCACAATATTGACAGGAATAATAGAATTTGTCGTCTGTGCAATATGAATGTAGTAGAAGACGAATATCACTTTGCTCTAGTGTGTCCTTTCTTCAGTAACATAAGAGATAAATATATTAAACCTTTTTATTACAATAAACCATCAACATTTAAATTAACGCAACTACTGTCTAGCGACAATTCAAAACAGCTAATTAAATTGTGTAAATATTTGAAAACTGCTACCACGCATAGAACAGACAACACTGATACATGACATATGTTATTATTGTATACTATTGCTATGCATGCATTACCCATTTATTATAGAATTTTATCGATTGTAACCCGTTGCTACATACCATTCCCCGCAGTGTGCACATTATATTATTTTATATATAAATATGTATGTATGCCTACAAAATGTATATTTTTTGGCAAAAAAAATAAAATGTGTGTTCTCGACTTTCGGTGTATATAGACCCAGTTTCAGTCCGTGAAAACGAACACTAAGGTTTGTTAATCTACCAACCTGTAACACATCTCAAACATTAAAACTAGAGTTTGTCGCTGAGGAATTGTGTAGAATGCATTTCGCGGTACAAACATCAAGATGACCAGAAACACTCGGATGTACGAAAATGAATAATCCAAACAATATCTTGCAAGACATTTTGATTTCACGGCTCTAATGGTGACAAATACGCAGTTGTGCTTAAAACTCTAGAGTCTTTCACTCTAAATAAAGAACTGAAACATTTGATATTATATAATTAAAATGAATATATTAGATAAAATGTGTCTTATTCCATTGATGTAAATTATCCAGCCAAAAACCGTTCAGTTTCTCACTGAACGTAAATTCAGACCGTTGTCCAAAATGTAGCACAACAATCTGCATTGCGTAACGCCCACGATATCTTTCTCAAATCGTGACAGTTTATATTGGTATCTCACAGACTGATCCACTTGATCCCCTGACTGTAGGTGAACGGTCATTCCAGTGATAAGCTAGTCTTTTACTTAGAACAGCAACGTCTTCGTTCTCTTTAAGTTGATCAGATCTCCCACGCCCCCAGTAAGAGAATTCTACGAGAGATCCATCTGTCCATCGCCACACACCTTCTTCCTGAGAGTCGTCAGCCCCGATCCAGAAACGAAGGAAGTCTGCTTGCAATGGATCCGACCGAATGATCCTCACAATATTCTCCTGTTTCTTCAGACTGTCGATCTTTACCAGACGTCCGCCATCTTGTTCACACATGGCTTTAGCCTCTTCACGATTCGTCGTGAGTGCGTTAAATCTGTAGCATATCCCGCAGCGCGGAGACCACATATATCCCTGGTGGTATTCGCAAACAGATCTGAGTGAAAAGAAGCCTTTGCCGTTGTGGTTGACGCACATATGTAAGTGACCGGTGTCCACGCAAACGGTTTCGTTTGGACAAGACTGGCTGCCGCACGGTGCAGCGGCGGGTCCAAGCACGTCCCGGTTAATCATTTGTACCTCGTTCGTGTTTAGGGTAGAATTTTTAGTGGAACTGGTCATAATGGTACATGATCTGGACGACACGTCGTAGCTGAAAGAAGCACACGACCTTGTCAGACGACACAACTGGTCACACTGGTAGACATTTCTAGTGGGACATTTTATTATAGGGTCGCCGTCTATGATTTTCCCTCTTTGCCATCCTTCGAAATCTTTGATAATATGACCTTGACTACCAGTCACCAAACTCATCCTCTGCGTGAACGTTATAGTTAATAACAGGATGAGGTTTCTCATCATTTTACTGATGCTTTCCTTCGTCTAGTGATATCGTTTGTATCTGACTGATGCAGACGACTATCTCTCTCAAACTGAAGTGCAGGAATGCACATGCACGATAATTAATTTCTACTTTACCTTACCAACGTCTGTCGTCTTTTGTACACCGAACAACCGTCTGATATTAATGTAATAACTTTATGTGGTCAATATTTATTCATTTGCTGTTTTCATTATCCTATATCTGTTGTTCTACCATGGATTGTGGTTATGGTTTAATATCAGTATGTTTGCTCACCTGATTCAGCAAAGATTTAATTATATAAATGCGTGTGAATCTATTGATCGTGTTTTTGTATATTAGTGTGGTATAAAAGAAATGAAAAACCGCAGGAGTTCGGTTCCTTGAAAGAGTAATCCCATCGGACTTACTTTCTTAGGAACAATATACCTAATCAGACTGTCTTTCCCAGTTGCGTGTAAGCTGGATGCAAAACATTAATAACAAGTTAGTGAATTTATTCAGAAAATCTGCAGCCAAATTCAAACAACATTTTAGTTTAAACAAAATTATGTTTTTAAAAATAGTTGCACGTAATGATATATATTCGCAAAGTTCAACTTTAAATTGCATTTGGCGATTTGGCGAAAGTTGGCTTAAATCCTGCCTATTAGTTGATTTGTATGGCTTTTTCCAAGGATTTCTGTTCCTATCGGACTTAAATTCCTTTTACAGCAGTAACAGAAACACTGGTCCACCAAACTAATAGATGTCCGTTTGTTACCAGGGCGACCAACTTTCCGAGAATTGTGACAAATAATGTGAATCTGTGGGCTCCAATGAAAAAACTTAAGCTACAGATGTGGTCATCGGCAGAGAAGAAGGTTACCCTAAAAGATGGGGACAAAATTGTGGAGCTCAAGGAAGATAGAGCACTCTTTGCCCGCATGCTTGTAGTCTCCAAAGCTAGAGATACTGATCTTAAGCAAGTTGTTGGAACCTATGAATTATCTATCGTACCACGAGCACTGTAGAGTCATACAACTTCAACCTATCTACAATGCCCTTGGTCCCAACAAAACTGCAGCACTGCCGGGTTTTCATGCACTATCTGGAGCAGACATTACTGGTAAATTTGCTGGCAAGGGGAAGTTGACATGCTGGAAAGTGCTACAAGAACTTCACGCAGGTGATGATATAGTGCAGGCATTTGCACAGCTTGGTGTATCGGAGAAACCATCCGAAGCCTTAATTGCCACTCTAGAAGTATATGTCTGCAAGCTGTATTTGCCTCTCACAGAACTGATGAATGTAGCAGATGTGAGGTGGTGGCTGTTCAAAAAAAAAGCAAGCTGAATCTGAGGGTCTACCTCCAACTAGGGCTGCACTGATACCTGCAATTTTGAGAGCTCATTACTAGGCTATGGTTTGGTACAATGATGTAGTGGCCAACCCCGAGCTTCCAGAACCTCGGCATTATGGTTGGGATTTAGTTGATGGACACTTCCAACCAGTGATGACTTCCTTGCCTCCTGCTCCTGATGCAGTGACTCATCTGGTGAAGTGTTCATGTGCACAGAAACGGTGTGCAAACAACCGTTGCAAATGCAGAAAAAATGGACTTCACTGTACAGACTTATGTAACTGTTCTGATGATGAACCGTGTGAAAATTGGGAAGAAACTGTCTTAACAGATGATGAGGATGAGAGTGATGAAGATTAAGATACTGGAATTAATGTTGACAATATGAACAATAGGCAATATCTGGCAATAATTCATCAATCAAGAAACATTGCTAAATTTACAGGACATTTCAAGATTCCATGGTTTTCCAAAAGGGCGTTCATACGATGTTCACAACCGGAATTATTGTTGAAAAATGAGTGTAAATGGCAGCCGATTCCCAGTCTGGCGCTCCACGCGGTAAGACGTGTTTGTTTCGCGTGTGCACACTGCACATGCTTTCGTGTGCTCGACTTGGGGGTCCTTCATTTCATTGTTTTTGTCAGCGAAATGAAGTTTTGTACTGGGATGTATGCGGTCATTGGAACGGATTGAACGCTGGAACGCTTCTCGTTTCGACAGCCTGCACCACCATGTTGGATTCTTTTTTAGCGAGATTCCTTGCCTCCACGTCACTTCTCCGTCTGACTGCCGACTTGGCAATTCTGCAGAACGCCACGGTTGTTCGCGTTTAGTCTCTACATGTCCGAGCCTGTCCTAGCAGCACTGGAAGATTGACCGCCCCACTCTAAGAAGAAATAGGAAGCGGGGTCGGCCCCTACTACTATTTTTCTAGACTTTACCTTGCTTTATAGTGATACCATCTCGTATCTTCCGGAGTCGGGCCCGTCCGCACCACTATACCAAACCATGACGACTGGACTATACCCTAGTATGATACTCTCTCTCGTTCAGACGGATCCGGCTGCTCAAGATCTGTATTTCAGCACAGCACAGCACTACACCTTCAACGTCTATCGACTGTCAATCTAGGGGTTTTCTTGACGGGATGCCACCCATCTCGTCCCTTTAAGCTGTGCACCCAAACGGCCTTAACGAGGCCACTCGTGTGGACATATCGATTGGACTTTAAACTTTTAGATCTGCGTTCAAACTTTTATGTCCAAATTACTTCTTTTTAATTTTGGACTGTCCTTCTAAAATGCTCCAAATTATATAAATATTCGGCCGAGCAGTCAATTCTTTTTATTTTTGGCTTGTAACCTTTTTTTCTTTTTTTATTATTTATTCTATTAACTTTTTTACTAATTGCTATTTTCAAAATTCTGCCCATCCCCCCCCCCCCCCCCTTCCATCCCGAGTCAGGTCACCGATCTTATCGGAGGTCGGACTCGGGATGGGCGTGTTCGAAACCCTAGTGGTATATGGGCACGTTAAACTAGTTATCATCATCAAATGGCAGCCATTTTGAAATTCAAGATGGCCGCTACCGGCCACCACTCAAAGTTTGCCATCATGATTTTTCTTGCTCTTTAGCGTGTATAGAAGGTATCTAAATAGCTGTGATCTTCTAATCATTTATTTCCCACGGGATTTCATAGTCCCCTTGACTAACAGACTCGGGGAGAACAGATACTGTTCACACTCCTTGAAGTTCTCTCACAAAGCATAAACTCTACTGGAAGATCCGAGAACAGTTTTGTAACATAAGCAATGTGAACTCTATCAGGAGACCTGTGTGTCTGACTTGTATATTATCTGTATCACCTAGTTGTTAACTTTGTTAATAATGTTTCATGTTGGAAAGGAAAATACAAGAACCTACATTACCAACTTGATACTTCTGTTACTTCATTTAACATTCATAAAAAACATTATGCTGTGTTAATTGGTTGAGATCCGATGGTAAGATTCAACACTCTCACACCGAAGCGAATCCGGCTAAGAAGCATTCGTTCCAGCACAGAAAATACAATGTCAAAATAGAAATGTTACATGTTTACAAATTACACAAATACAAACGCATCTCAATGCCATAGAACGACAAATCATTTTTCAGTCCCATAAATTAGTGTTGGTACGTGGAATAGGGCAGTACTCATGTATATGTATTTTATAATATATTAATATTGTGAAATATGTGGAAAATTGTATGTATGTATGTATGAATATTACTTTATTATTACACCTTTTGAGGACAAAAGCTACATATTGCGCGGGGGTTCTGTCATAGTGGCAAACTTAGTATAGTCAAGTTAAACAAGAATCGAAATAGAACACTCAAGCATGAATGGCACTAATAACACTTTAAACCATAAACCTGCTAAGAAGGATAAATAACCATTAACTAAAACCTGCCAACATCATCAATCAGCTGAACCAGGTAACAAATGGGATACAGAATATAATTTACAATACGTCTTAAGGGCAAATCCTAAACCCAGATTGTTAAACCACTCGGTTATACAAAACCCAGTGGATCAAAATAATCACGGTTATAATATCCACAGACAGTAAAACACTTACGGTTGAACGGCCTTTCAACAGAACAGAACTTTATTCACATGGCCCCCATTCGGTGGCATCAGAGGAACATAAATAATAATAAACATACAAATTGTCAAGATAATTTCAAAAACATATATACCACGATACAAACAGATGAGCAGCTAAATATTAAAAACAGTTAAAATTACACATAAGTCAAGAAGCACAAAATTGTTTGTTAATAATTGATTTAAACTTGCACAATTTTTAAGAACACTAATACGTTTTGAGCTGAAGAGTTGCTGGAATTTGCATATATTTGTTCTATTCACATAGTATTTGTTAAGATAGTTTAGTCTTTCTTGTCTAAATTTTTTGCATATAAATAGATAATGAACTTCATCTCGAACAATATTGCTATTACAAAGCGTACAGTTTCTATTTTCATGTAAAATGTTTCTCCACCTTCCCTTTTCAACTGGTAAAAAGTGCTTTGAAATTCTAAATCGAAATAATGTTGTGTACATTGTAGTAGTTCCTTTGCTGGTCGTAAAGATGTTATTTCACCATGTTTGCAGATACTGATCAGAAAGTTTTCTCTTCACTACTTCTTTTAACCACTCCACTGATTTAAATGATTGCTGGTCCCAAACGTTATTCAATCCAAGCTGTTAAAATAGATCTCTGATGTTAATTATCCATTTAGAGTGCGTACCGGATTGAATAA
Source organism: Gigantopelta aegis (assembly GCF_016097555.1). Lineage (NCBI taxonomy): Eukaryota > Metazoa > Mollusca > Gastropoda > Neomphalida > Peltospiridae > Gigantopelta > Gigantopelta aegis. Next base: position 1,691,132 of record NC_054702.1, read on the forward strand.
AAGCGTAATACATTATTTGGTAAGCGTTTACAGATGGTTTTAGACTTTTAGCCGTGCCCAAAAGCAAATTATTCTTCGATGTATTTTCAGAGATAGGGGTGTTCTTCCATATTAACCATATAACATACATATTGGAGTACTTTTCCTGACAGGCGCTAAATATCGTAAGAATTGAATATGAATCTTTTCTATAATATTTATATTTTCAAATCCCCAAATTTCATAGCCATATAGTATAGGAACCACTATTGTATCAAAAAGCTGAAGTGTATTTATTGACAAAGAGAGTTCATTTGACTTTTTAAAAATGTAAAACACATTGTTAATCAACGACTGTTGATTGTTACGCTGGTGTCAAACAAACAAAATGTCTAGTCAAAACGTGTTAGTGAGAATTGTGATAGTACAGATAAAACACCAGTTTGGAAACTCGACAAGCAGCACGAAAAGACTGAATGCAAAGCAGTGAAATCGTGTGTCAGTGTTGACAACAGGGACGCTGATAAACTTACAAAAGAAACCGACAATCGTCAACAGTGAAAGCCATTACATCGGTCACGGGTGGTTAAGCGCCCAGCAGATGAGTTCACTTGAAATATTGTGTAAACTCCAAAAAAAAAAGACAAGCTGCGCGTTCTAAAGGTGTGGAAGAGTTTGAAAGAAAGAAGAATGAGTGAGCGTGTGAGTGTGGATAAATATTAACACAAGCTTATATCAGTACAAAAATACAATAGTGTAGGAAATTCGGATAGAATGATGTTAAAGATTGATTAATTACGTAATCTAACGTTAATTAGCTATATGATATACTTAACATTTTAGGGTTTTTAGGGTTGTTCAAATTTATATATTATGTGATCAAAAATATACTTCAGTTTTGGCATTCCACGTGTGTGTGTATGAATGAGTCAAGGGTATGTGCGTGTATGTGAGGCTGTGTGCAATTATTTTAAAACACGTTTTTATCTTTATATTGTTATATGCCATATTAAGTTTGAGAAAGAACAAAGGAAAAGACGCTGGACAGTGAAATGGAATGCGAATCAGTGTAGCAGGTTCGAAACCTGCCAACTGACACATTGTATTTTTAAATATTATATTGTTATCACCCAAATCGACGCACTTGGTCATTTTTCATATCCAAAATATCTTTCTCACATCATATTACTTATATTGTTATTTCACAAATTGATCCGGTTGGTCCTTTATCACATTGAAGAGCTCTGTCTGACATCGTGTTATTTTATATTGTTTTGCCAGAAATCGATCAACGTGGTCCCTTTCCAAGATATCTTTCTCACGTCGTGTTATTTTATATTGTTATGTCAAAAATCGATTCACGTGAACCCTTTTTACGTATCCAAGATATTTTTTACACGTCGTGTTATTTTATATTGCTATCTCACAAATCGATCCACTTGGTCTTATGGTTAGAGGTGGCTGGTCATTCCAGCGATAATGTTTTAATTTATTAAGAACTGCGTAATCATCGTTGACTGTACCTTGATCGGGGCACCCGGGCGCCCAGTTAGAGAATTCTACGAGAGATCCGTCTGTCCATCGCCACACACCTTCTTCCTGGGAGTCGTCAGCTCCGATCCAGAAACGATGCACTGATTTTTGCAATGGATCCGACCGAATTATCCTCACAATCTTCTCTTGTTTCTTCAGACTGTCGATCTTTACAAGACGTCCGCCATCTTGTTCACACATGGCTTTAGCCTCTTCACGATTTCTCATGAGTGCGTTGAATCTGTAGCATATCCCGCAGCGCGGAGACAACATATATCCCTGGTGGTATTCGCAAAGAGATCTGAGTGAAAAGAAGCCTTTGCCGTTGTGGTTGACGCACATATGTGAGTGACCGGTGTCCACGCAAACGGTTTTGTTTGGACAAGACTGGCTGCCGCACGGTGCAGCGGCGGGTCCAAACACGTCCCGGTTAATCATTTGTACCTCTTCCTTGTTCAGGGTAGAATTTTGAGTGGAACCGGATAGAATTGTACAGGATCTTGGAGGACACGTCGAATTTTGAAAGAAGCACACGACCTTGTCAGATGACACAACTGGTCACACTGGTAGACATTTCTAGTGGGACGTTTCATTATAGGGTCGCCGTCTATGATTTTCCCTCTTTGCCATCCTTCGAAATCTTTGATAATATGACCGTGACTACCAGTCACCGAAGTCATTATCTGCGTGAATGTTATTGTTAACAACAGGATGAGTTACCTCATTATCATGCTGATACTTTCCTTCGTCTAGAGATATCGTGTGTATCTGACTGATGCAGACGACTGACTCTCCAGCTGAATCTGAACGACAAAACCGTAATACATGAATAAGAACAGTATAGAAATGCACTTATATAAACATTGATTTCTGGTTTTCCGGTGATCTAATATTATCACGGTCTTTATCAGCATGTATTTATTTCCTGTTTTTGTTACTCTAGGCGGCTACATCTGCTGTTAGTCAATGATTGTGGTGATTAGCTTGCTACAACATTTCACATGATTCAGTAAGGACATATATAATGTAGATAAAGTTATCAATAATCCCGTTATAAATTAAGCCGTGTTCACGTTTTTTTTTTATACATACGGTTTTTTTAATGTGGGACAAAACTGTAACAATTACTATGCATATTGAAGACTATATAAAAGCGAATTTATACAGTTATACATAGCACCCCACACCAGTTGGCATCTTCTGACGTCAGTGATTTGTGTTGTTTTCACATCAATTTTCATTGAGATAGTAAAGTGTAACTTTTATCATAGATTTGTTTTACATATTTTGTTATATGTTTCTCTCCAAATACTGCTGACGATGTGATGATTTGTATCACGATACTGGGTACCCATATACACACAGTTCACAGTATACCCATCCATTTTGTAGGTACAATGTCGTTAAAAGATATTATAGTATATAGTCTTTGCTGCACATTGTGTTCACCCAGTGATGACGATATCCTTGACGGTTTTGTACATACTACGGTTTTATACATTAGGCGTTTCGTGCATACTACCGTTTTATACCCTAGACGTTTCGTACATACTACCGTGTTATACCCTAGACGTTTCGTACATACTACCGTTTTATACCCTAGACGTTTCGTACATACTACCGTTTTATACCCTAGACGTTTCGTACAGACTACCGTTTTATACCCTAGACGTTTCGTACATACTACCGTTTTATACCCTAGACGTTTCCTACATACTACCGTTTTATACCCTAAACGTTTCGTACACATACTACGGTTTTATACCCTAGACGTTTCGTACATACTACCGTGTTATACCCCAGACGTTTCGTCCCCTGGTCATTTAGGACACGTTTTATGTTGCATTGTACATGCATATTGTTTGGTTTGTCTTAGTTATTCGCTTGGGAGATTTTAACTGGGTTTTAATTTCCAAGGTTAAAACATATTGTGTGCTTTTTTTTTTTTTTTTTAAATAAATGTCTTTATGTTTTTTCATCCCTTGGTCATGTACACACTGGTACTTGCTTTATGATGAATTATCTCTGCGTCATGGGTTGTTATGAGACGACATTTGATCAAACGACGAGTATGACTTTCTAAATGACGAGTATGACTTTCGAAATGACGAGTATGACTTTCTAAACAACGAGTGTGACTTTCTAAATTGAGTATGACCTTCTAAATGACGAGTTTGACTTAATGCCGTGTAACTAAACTAAACAACGAGTATGACCTTCTAAATGACTAGTATGACTTGATGTCGTGTAACTAAACAATAATATATAACTCAAACAATTATGTTTATAATATTTTTTATTGAGATTAACAAATTCTGTATTGACGATTAAACTGTCAAAGATAGTTAAAGAATACAATGAATAAGAAATAAAAACATTTCCGATACATAGAACTAGAATCTGTATTAAAACAGTCATTCCGTGAATATAATTATAATTTTACAAACTTACTTAATGCCATATTGAAAACAAGATTGTCGAGACAATTGTTAACACGATTGAGTGTTTAGGGTGACGTCTTGATTTTTAGACTTCTATAATGCAACAATATATCATAGTTATATATGGAAGCATTTGAAATTACGAAATACACCAGTCATTGTAAGCATGTTTGAATCTTGGGCGGAAAAAAACCGCAGTGAAAATCCCCCAAGCGAACACCTAACTAAGACACGCCAAACAGTATGCATGTACAATTCAACATAAAACGTGTCCTAAATGACCAGGGGACGAAACGCTTAGGGTATAAAACGGTAGTGTGTACGAAACGTCCAGGGACGAAACAAATCGGGTACGAAGCATCCTAGTTCATCAAGATTAACCTCGAGTGGATGCACATGGAGGTTAATCTTGATGAACTAGAAGCATTCCGTAACCCAGGGGTTATCTTTATTACAACAGCTGTCTCTCTTGTATCATGATAATTACTCTTGGTTTCAGTTAGTACTATCACAGTCAAAATCAATTCTCTCTCATTGTGTGGGAGAGACATATATTAGTTTGTGTGTTTTCCCAGTCTGGAGCTCGCCGCGGTAAGACATGTTTCTTTCGCCTGTGCACGTGCTTTCGTGTGCTAGACTTGGGAATCCTCCACTTTGTTTTGTGTTTGTCACGAAATCGAGTTTTCTACTGGGATGTATGCGGCCATCGGGACTGACTGAACGCTGGCACGCTTCTCGTTTCAACAGCCTTTCTTTTTTAGCGAGATTACTTGCCTCCACGTAATTTTTGCGGCTGACTTTTGTCGACATTGTTCCGTGACTCGTATGACGGCCATTCTGCAGAACGCCACGATTGTTCGCGTTTAGTAGGGTACCTGTCCGAACCTGTCCTAGCAGTACTGGATATAAGCCCGTTAATATGTTATCCAATCCAATCTTGTTTGTGTAGGCGTGTTCGTTTCTCTGGGTGTTCGTGTACGTTCTCTCTCTCTCTCTCTCTCTCTCTCTCTCTCTCTCTCTCTCTCTCTCTCTCTCTCTCTCTCTCTCTCTCTCTCTCTCTCTCTCTCTCTCTCTTTGTGTGTCTCTGTGTGTGTGTGTGTGTGTGTGTATGTGTCTGTGTATGTGTGTCTGTGTGTGTGTCTCTCTCTGTGTGTGTGTGTGTGTGTGTGTGTCTGTGTCTCTCTGTGTATCTGTGTGTGTCTCACTATGTGTGGGTGTGGGTGTGTCTCTGTGTGTGTATCTCTCTGTATGTGTGTGTGTGTGTGTGTGTTTGTGTGTGTGTGTGTGTGTGTGTGTGTGTATGTGTCTGTGTATGTGTGTGTCTGTGTGTGTGTGTCTCTCTGTGTGTGTGTGTGTGTGTGTGTCTGTGTCTCTGTGTGTGTGTGTGTGTGTGTGTGTGTGTGTATGTGTGTCTGTGTCTCTGTGTGTGTGTGTGTGTGTGTGTGTGGGTGTGGGTGTGTCTCTGTGTGTGTATCTCTCTGTGTGTGTGTGTGTGTGTGTGTGTGTGTGTGTGTGTGTAACCTCAGCTAGTCATCAACGAAACAGAGACGCCTCTGGTTCAGGGTTCTTTTATTGCAGTATGGCGAAGACAAACTATAAAAATATAAATACACATGTACATCATATTTAACATTCAGTCAAAATAACGTTTACAAATAATATTTTTCAAAGCATAAATAGATTTATGTCTGATTCATAAAATAAAGAAATACATATTTTCATTAACATTCACCAGACATCCTTTCTTTAGTTTATGCCAAAGAATCAGACCACAATAAATACTTTAAAATGAATGACAAAATCCTGACACATTAAAGGCCAATAGGAGAATGGAAAGTGGTGTGATTGTTTGAAAGGAAATGTAGGATGTTTCCCAACATGCAGTGCTACTGTCATAATGCATCACGGTATTCAGTGAAGCGTAACCTATCACTAAATACACGTGCAACTGATAAATAATGAGCCAACACCCAGTAAGTACATTCCAATCGATCATTGTACATAATCTAAATTATAAAGATAAAATTATATCTTTGTCTTTTGTGTGTCACAATAACTTTTACCTTTTAGTATATTACTATTTAGTTACACGACATTAAGTCACTCTCATTTCAGTTAAAAGTACCCGAAGCAAAAAACTAACTAAGACCTACCTACATACAACATACAATTAAACATAAAACGTGTCCTAAATGATCATGGGGACGAAACGTCTAGGGTATAAAACAGTAGTGTGTAGAAAACAAATCAGGTACGATACAAATCAGGTACGAAACGTCCCGTAACCTTCTGTGCTATATAGAACCTTTCTAAAACGATAAGAAGACAAGCAATTCTTATATCCACGAACATTAACCGTAACCCACTATTCGCCGATTTGTTTCAATAAGCACACCGAGTCGAAAGTCAAAACAATAATTTGGTTAAATTAAACAAAAAGATAACCTAGATAACGAGATTGCCTTCCACAACATCAATAACCTTATGCATAGCAATAATCGCGGAATAGTAGCAGATTGCTTTCCAATGATTCACTCAGCGGCGCTGTAAACGTTTTGCTAGAGTTGTATCATTCAACAACGTCTGCAGGCTTTCAAAAAGTGTTATCACAGACATTAAGAGGCTATTTCCCAATATGACACAGCACTGACTAAACTGGTGTTTAATTATCTTCCTTATTTCCATCTTGTACATGTTTATTCATCTTTAGATGAAAATAACGGACTTGACAACTATTGGCTGGCTCATTACGGGTGCTACTCTTTCGCAAACATTTGATATCATCACTATTTGAATAGTTGTCATGGGTGCATGTCAATACATTTGTTTCAATTTCCAGTTAGCTCTGTTTGTTGACTGTTTATACTTATTTTCTTGCTTATATCCAATTAAGATTCAAGTACGCTATCCTGGGCAGACATCTCAGCTATCTGAGCTGTCTTTTCAGGACATAGGGCTAGTGGTTAGTGAGAGAAAAAGAAGTCGATGTAGTGGTCTTACACCTACCCATTGAGTCGTTAAATTCGCTCTGGGTGGGAGATGGTATCAGGATGTGAACCCAGTACCTACCAGCCATAATAAGTTCGGTAGCCTAACCACTACACCAACCAAGCTAGTTAGCTTCGTCTTGTGCGAGTTTATATTAATCTAAACTTCCTTGAGAGTGGCAGTCCTCGTACAAGCAAACGGGAAGGATGTATCGTCTTGGGAAGTGGCAGGCCTCCTGCATGCGAACGAGGAAGCATTAGTCTTGGAAATAGCAGTCCTCCTTCAGATGAACGAGAGATGGGATGTGGTTATGGAAGTGGCAGTCCTCCTACATGCGAACGAGGAACATGCACTTTTGCCATTGTTTTGTTGTTTGCGGATTAAAATAAAAACGTGAACCACCATATTGTTTCTGTGTACTATTCAGTATAACAGTTAAACAAAATAAATCATGTTGAACTATACACACCATTACGTGACTACTATTAATTATAGTTTGCTATTAAACCAAACGTAAACGAATTTTAAATACATTAATAAGCCCTTGGACCTTTTCATTTTTATGCTGATCTAACAAAGCCATGCATGAAAAGTTGACGAATTATATCGAACTGCTCCAAGTACTAAGAGTTTAGCGAAATTGATGGGAGAGACACTTTCTCCTTTGTTAATTTGATTAATAGACTTATTACATTACCACTAAAGATGCATGTATAAATTAATCAATTAATCACTCACTAGAACGGGTGGATGCATTTTGTTATTAATTTTTGTTAAAACACCAACAATTCACACAGGGGTTGATGCAAATAACTTATATATGATCACTTGACAATAATCAATGCCTTAACTCAAAACAACTAGTATATATGATCACTTGACAATAATCAATGCCTTAACTCAAAACAACTAGTATATATGATCACTTGACAATAATCAATGCTTTAACTCAAAACAACTAGTATATTTTTAACGTTTATTAGAGACAGACATTTTTCCAACACATCACATGTCACACAACGCTTCGGCACGTAGGTAGTGAGCGACTGATGAAAATGCTGAAACAAGTGATCGTGGTGGTCGTCGTTATGTTCATGACGTTGATGCTGACGGTGATGGCTGGTCAGAATATCTTGTTCAAAGATCTCGAAGGTTTGCAAAGAGGGCAAATCGTAGACGGCGATCCGATAATGAAACGGCCCACTAGAAATGTCTACCAGTGTGACCAGTTGTGTCGTCTGACAGAGTCGTGTGCTTCTTTAAGTTACGACGTGGCATCCCAATCATGTATTACGTTCTCTAGTTCTGCTGAAAACAGAAGTTAGTGTGGTTCAATCAAACTTAATAGATGTTGAAAGCACAAGTTCAGTTTCAACTTGCAGTAGGTCGTCATGCCCAGATGAGACTGTATGCGTGGACACTGGAATGTCACATATGTGTGTCAACTACAAAGACAAGGGATTTCTTTCCACAAAATCAGTTTGTGAATCCCACGACGGATACTCGTGGTATAAAAACACTATACTATGCTACAAATTCAACCTGGATCCGACAATTTGACAAGAGGGTAAACAAATGTGTGAACATGATGGCGGTCGCCTTGTAAAGATTGACAGTCAGAAGAAACAGCAGAGCATTGTGGACATGATTGTGTCGACTCCAGAGCTTGCCAGCGTCGATCATTTCTGGATCGGAGCTGACGACTCCCAGGAAGAAGGTGTGTGGCGATGGACAGATGGATCTCTCGTAGAATTCTCTAACTGGAGGGCTGGACGACCTAACGCGGGAAGAGTGGACGAAGATTGCGCAGCGATGGAGAAGGCATCTTCCTACTCATCGAACGACTACACACCAAAGAAAGAATTTGTATCACTTTGTGAGATAGTAGTTTGAAATCACAAGTACGATGGAAGACCTCTATGACTAATATGGCATTTGTTTTTGTCACGGGGATCCTATAATACCCGTAACTGAATGAAACACGATTATCCAAATATCTCTCCTAACTGTATATCTATTAGATCTCTCTGTATCGGGCAGTTATACCCGCGTGGCTCGTCTAGGTATGATCAGAGATAAGATCTTATATATAAAGTATAAGTAATATAGCACGTTTAGTTCACTAGAAAACACAACAAAAACACAATACACTTTGGAATCTGTATTGATACTACGCTGACAAATTTACTGCCGCAGTAGTTAATTAACAACAACAAATAATAACAACCCAGAACTGATCACTTAATTAGTTAATCTCTAGGTGTCTAGTTTACACAATATTCTAATCACTTCACCGTGACAACACCCACACGTGTGATAATTGTGAAACGCTTCCAGGGGAACTTAATTAATAAAGGAATTATCACTCTATTCCTAACTGGTTAATTTTTAATAACCCTTAACTACTCATTCAGTAACCTTGCAATACAGAATTAATACTGGTACCTATCACAATAAAGACATTAACCTACAGTTTACCTAGGTCCTCTAGGATGACTGGTTAAGCTTTATATATATTAGAACAGTGAGCCTACAGTTTACTGCGTCAGATTACCGGCAGCACCATCTAAATAATATCGGTATAATACAGTATTAAAATATTTAAAGTCACATCAATCACACCAAGGTTATACAACAGAGCAGAAATAATATTTACCAAGTCCAAACGGACGCGTTCCCTGGAAGCCTTCCAATATGTTTCTCCCTCATATCTCTCAAACCCTAGCTATTTATTATAAAATCCCAGTATCGCCTGGGGGTACATCGCGGCACCGAATACCTCCAAGTGATATTTCTACAGCGAGCAAGACGACAATTTTCCTTAGATGGCCAGACTTGCTGACGCCTAGTCGCCAAAATCACGGTCGTAAAAACCGCACTCGCGGAAGTATTACGTAACTACTGGCCACATGGCCTCCTCACCTGGGCAGGGTGTGTATTAGGCACAGCTCGACCACGGTCGCGCGGAGGTATTACGTAACAAAGTGCCCACCTGGGCTTAAGTGCATATTGGAACTGCACACGGCCCTCTAAAACAATTAATATCGCCACAGGCGAAAACTAAATTGTTCCGTCACACACCCCCACCTCAAAAAGGATATTTCCTCTACTCTAGGAATAGGGAAATATACTACATTAAAACAAAAAGTGCGTTAACCGATGCATCCGGCATTTATAACACATGTAATAAGGTGACTGCCAGTAATCACTCTGAGTCTCTGAGTCCCTGGTATACAAATAAAATATATAAAAACAAAACAGAAATCAAGAATGTCAACACATTATCATAACGTTCAACTTCGGGACAGGGCATCAGCGATTACATTGGATGTGCCCTTGATATGTTCAATGGTAATTGGGAATTCTTGCAGAAGAAGACTCCATCTCAAAACTCTCTGGTTGGTGGCTTTCATTCTGTGAATGAAGGTAAGCGGATTATGATGAGTAAAGACCACCACTTGATGCACTGCCGATTTCACGTAGATCTGAAAATGCTTCTGAGCTTGTACCATGGCCAAAGCTTCCTTCTCTACAGTGGAATAGTTCACCTGGTGTTTGTCAAACTTTTTGGAGAAGAAACTTACAGGATGGTCCAGTCCATTTTCGTCTTCTTTGAACAGCACAGCTCCAGGTCCCACGTCATTGGCATCCACAGCCAGCTTGAAAGGCATTCGGTAGTCTGGTGCTGCCATCACGGGAGACGAGGAGAACATCTGCTTAAGATGGTTGAATGACTTCTCGCATTCATCTGACCACTGGAACTTCGTTTCCTTCTTTAGCAGCGATGTGATGGGGGCAGCTACCGTCGCAAATTTAGCACAGAAACGGCAATAATAACCGGCCATACCAAGGAACCGGCGAACTTCACAACGGTTGGTCGGTGCAGGATACTGGCTGATGCTTAGTGTCTTGGTCTGCAGTGGGGCGACGCAACCATGTCCGACAGTATGACCTAAGTAGGTCACTGAAGCTTTCACGGATTCACATTTGCCCAGGTTCACAGTCAAGTTAGCTTTCTGTAGGCGACTGAATATTTGTTGTAACCCGGTTAAATGTTCATCCCAAGTGTCGGTGGCTAACACCACATCGTCCAGATACACACTGACGTTTTCTAGGTCTGATAACACCTGGTTCATCATCCTTTGAAAGGCAGCAGAGGCAGTCTTCAAACCAAACGGCATCACTCGGAATTGGAAGAGGCCGTCAGGTGTGATGATCGCCAGAATGTCCTTAGGTTCCTCCGTTAACGGAATGGCATAAAAACCCTTCAGTAGGTCCAATTTGATGATGTATTGCGCGTGTCCAACTCGGTCGATGCAATCGTCAAGGCGGGGTAGAGGGTAGGCATCTGCCTTGATGAGTTGATTCACGCGACGTAGGTCAGCACACACCCGAAAACTGTTATCTCCCTTTTGAATCAGAGTAACAGGTGATGCCCACTGACTGTTTGATGGTTCCAGAATGTCGTGTTATGTAATCTATCTCCTTTTTCAGTGCCGCACGTTTTACCGGATTTATCCAATAGGCACGCTGTCGAATCGGTGTAGCGTTGGGTTCCAAGTGCACATCCTGGATTAAGGTATTGGTAACCGTTGGAAAGTCCTGACAAATGGAAACATTGTCTTGTATCAACGTAGTCAACTTTGCTCGCTGGGTGCTGTCAAGGTGCTGTAGATAAGCACTCAAGTCTGCTAGAATCTGGCTGTTGGTTAACTTGATCTCTGCAATCTTGACGTCATCACAGGAAGTTGAGTGACTCTCAATTTGGACAGGCAACACTGGAACTATCGGCAGTCTGTCAAAATAACCTTTTAGCAAATTGATGTGACAATACCTACTTTTCCTAACCCTATCAGGAGTGTTTATCACATACCCTGTAACATTAACCCGTTTGTGCACAACATAGGGACCGATATACCGGTTCTGTAATGAACCCCGTTTAATGGGAAGGTACAGCAGCACTTTATCCCCTGGTTCAAATTCCCGACTCCTAGCCTTCCTGTCAAACATTGATTTTATTTTGCTCTGAGCATAGCTCAGATGCTTCCTAGCTAGTTCGGTCGCCTGGCACAACCTATCTCTAACTCTCCCTACATAAATCAGCAGGTTTTCGGCATTATCCTTGTCTAACCAACTATCTTTTACCAATTTGAGAGGTCCTCGGGCTGAATGCCCATAGACCAACTCAAATGGGGTGAATCCTAAGGATTCTTGCTTAGCATCCCGTGCTGCGAACAACACGAAAGGAATTGACTGGTCCCAGTCAGTACCATTGTCGAAACAATGGCAGCGGAGCATACTTTTCATGCTCTGGTGGAAACGTTCTATTGTGCCCTGGCTCTCAGGGTGGAATGCAGCAGAACGAATCTGTCGTATATCTAACATAGACAGTACTTGCTGGATTAACTTGCTCATAAAGTTCGTACCCCGGTTGCTTTGAATTTCACCTGGTAAACCCGTATACGTGAAGTACTTAAGCAGAGCACTAGCTACAACAGACGCAGTAACCTTCCTTAAGGGAATCGCCTCTGGAAAACGCGTAATTAAGCACATAATTGTTAACAAGAATTGGTTGCCTGAACGCGTTTTCGGTAATGGCCCCACGACATCTTTCAACACTTTTGTAAAGCTTCCCCAACTATGGGAACCTTCTGCAGGGGATAGGGAGGAATTAGCTGATTTGGTTTTCCCACAACCTGACACACATGACATGACATACAATGCTTACTGACATCTGCAAACATTCCCTTCCAATAAAACTCTGAGGCAAGTTTACTATGAGTTTTATTCCGCCCTAAGTGGCCAGCAAACACGTCCTCATGTGCTAACAATAACAATGACGGACGGTACTTAGAGGGCACCACAATTCTACATCTTGTCACACATTCCTCACTATCAGGCACAACCTTCTCCACACTCTTATTCATTAATACTCCCTTGTCCATATAATAACCTGACATCTGATCCTCCATCTCACCCTCAGTTAACAATGTAGTGCGAGCTGCCAACAAACTTGGATCAGCCCCCTGCTCTAGGATTAACTCTTGTCTATTACAAGGTAAGTCCCCTCTATCAAACACAACTGGTTCATTTCCCCTCTGCGGGAGATCAACAGGTTCCACCACATTTAATTCCTCAGTTGACTTATCTACCATTTCACTAATAACCTCATCCACTCCAATTTCATGGCTCACACACGTATCAGACAAATCACAAATATCCTCTGGGTCTCGTGTTACCCTTCTGGCCATAGCCCTAGTCATTACACACGCAGGATATCTAGTCTCATCAACCTCACACTCTTCTATGGGTAAAGGGCTATCTTCAATTAACAATTGGTCACATAGCGGCTGACAACATTGACTAGTCAAATCATTACCCAACAAAACTCCTATGTTTTCAAAAGGCAAGTCCTTCACAACACCCATAATGACTGGTCCCGTCACAAACATCGAACACAAGAAAACGTTATGTAACCGGACAACCATATTTTCTCCAGTAACTGAGGTTAAAGCATACTACGTCCTGTATCTGAATTCTCAATACCGGCTAAACACTCCGACGTGATCAGTGACTGACTACACCCGGTATCTCGACAGATTGATATTGCCTTAGGACTCAATTCTTGTTTCACATCACAAACCATACCAGTGGACACATACGGGTTTACTTTCTCTGCCATGGGACTAACCATTAACTCTCTCGCTAGCGGAACTGACCTCACTAAACCGACCACTTGCGCATTATCGCGTTTCCTTTTAAAACAGTCCCCGACAAGATGGTTATCCTTTTTACAGTAACTGCAATGTGGACGAAAAGTTCGTGCATTGGCTGATAATGCAGGTTTATCCTTACTTTGCCCACCAGGTACATCCCTTGCCTGACTAGCTGACCAACTAGATGACTCTCCCCGATAGTTACTTTCCCGGGAAAAACCTGGCTGAAATTTCTTCTTATCACCCTGTTGTAAAGAGCTACCCTGTACTGCCTGAGCTTTGTATATTAACACGTAATCATCTGCCACTATGCCTGCCTCCTCTATCTTTTTGACATCACGATCCTCTAAATGAATACGTAAGCTAACTGGTAATCCATTTTTAATGTCCTGTAAGATCAACAACTCCCATAACTCGGTATATGACTCTACTTGATGAGACACCACCCATTTATCAAACATCCCTGCCTTCTTAGCCACAAACTCACTATAAGACTGACCCTGCGTTTTTCTCAACTCGCTATACCGTAAACGATAATCCTCAGGTCGTAATTCATAAGCCCTCAACACTGCAGCCTTAACTAGGTCGTACTGACTTGCTCGCTCACCACTCATTGAATTATAAGCTACACTAGCCTTCCCCTTAAACTTAGACACGGCTAACAATGTCCACTTAGACTACTGCCAATTAAGCTGCTTAGCGGCCCGTTCAAAAAGTTGGAAGAACATATCTACCTCCTGATCGTCAAATACAGGCACTGATCTATAAGCCTCCGACTGGAATTATCTATCCCTCTTTTCTTTCTCTCTATCCCTCTCTTCTCTCTCTCTCTCTCTCTCTCTCTCTCTCTCTCTCTCTCTCTCTCTCTCTCTCTCTCTCTCTCTCTCTCTCTCTCCCTCTCTCTATCTTCCCTATCTCTATCTCTATCTTCTCTATCTCTATCTTCTTTTTCTCTATCCCTCTCTTCTCTTTCTCTTTCTCTCTCTCTCTCTCTCTCTCTCTCTCTCTCTCTCTCTCTCTCTCTCTCTCTCTCTCTCTCTCTCTCTCTCTCTCTCTCTCTCTCTCTCTCTCTCTCTCTCTCTCTCTCTATCTAATGCACGTTCTTCTCTTTCATACTCAAGGTTTTTAAAAGCTAATTGTTGTTACACACTTAACTCGTTTATCTCTATCTCTGGAACAATCTCACTGTCTTCCATAACAGGACTATCACCAAAAACTTCCTGGATAATAATTGTCCTTATATCTCCTAAGGTTTAAGCTGATGTTAAATCAATTTCTCGCTCACCCGCGATTTCAACTAACTCGGCCTTACGTGCTCGCTTAATCTCCACTACACTGAGCGTATGCCTATCCAGCAAATTCTTATCCATGTTTAGATATGACGCACTTATTATTAATTAATTTTCTAGTGAACAACGTTGCTACTTCTAGTTAATTTGTCAAATTAATTTATAAAGCCCCCATTTACAAACAATACTTTTTTAATTATGCATGTCCCGTTTCAGATCCGTGACGAGCGCCCCAATTTTCACTCCTGTCACGGGGATCCTATAATACCCGTAACTGAATGAAACACGATTATCCAAATATCTCTCCTAACTGTATATCTATTAGATCTCTCTGTATCGAGCAGTTATACCCGCGTGGCTCATCTAGGTATGATCAGAGATAAGATCTTATATATAAAGTATAAGTAATATAGCACGTTTAGTTCACTAGAAAAAACAACAAAAACACAATACACTTTGGAATCTGTATTGATACTACGCTGACAAATGTACTGCCGCAGTAGTTAATTAACAACAACAAATAATAACAACCTAGAACTGATCACTTAATTAGTTAATCTCTAGGTGTCTAGTTTACACAATATTCTAATCACTTCACCGTGACACAACACTCACACGTGTGATAATTGAGAAACGCTTCCAGGGGAACTTAATTAATAAAGGAATTACCACTCTATTCCTAACTGGTTAATTTTTAATTAACCCTTAACTACTCATTCAGTAACCTTGCAATACAGAATTAATACTGGTACCTATCACAATAAAGACATTAACCTACAGTTTACCTAGGTCCTCTAGGATGACTGGTTAAGCTTTATATATATTAGAACAGTGAGCCTACAGTTTACTGCGTCAGATTACCGGCAGCACCATCTAAATAATATTGGTATAATACAGTATTAAAATATTTAAAGTCACATCAATCACATCAAGGTTATACAACAGAACAGAAATAATATTTACCAAGTCCAAACGGACGCGCTTCCTGGAAGCCTTCCAATATGTTTCTCCCTCATATCTCTCAAACCGTATCTATTTATTATAAAATCCCAGTATCGCCTGGGGATACATCGCGGCACCGAATACCTCCAAGTGATATTTCCACAGCGAACAAGACGACAATTTTCCTTAGATGGCCAGACTTGCTGACGCCTAGTCGCCAAAATCACGATCGTAAAATCCGCACTCGCGGAGGTATTACGTAACTTACTGGCCACATGGCCTCCTCACCTGGGCTGAGTGTGTATTAAGTACAGCTCGACCACGGTCACGCGGAGGTATTACTTAACAAAGTGCCCACGTGGGCTTAAGTGCATATTGGAACTGCACACGGCCCTCTAAAACAATTAATATCGCCACAGGCGAAAACAAAATAAAGAGCATGTTCCGTCACAGTTTTCGTGACCCTTTCCTTAACTACAATATTAACAATTTGGAAAACGTAATTTGTAACAAAATTTACTTTTCAGATGTCTTAAAAAACTATAAAAACCCGCTGTCGCCACTTCATGGGCTACTCTTTTTGATTAGCAGCAAGGGATCGTTTATATGCACTATCCCACAGACAGGATAGTATATATCACGGCGTTTTGTTTCACCAGTTGTGGAGCACTGACTGGAACGAGAAATAGCCCAATGGATCCACTGACGGGGATTTATCGTAGACAAACCGCGCATCAAGCAGACCAGTGGGCTACGTCCCGCCCCCGGACCTGATGGGTTTACTGTAGAAAGAGACTTGAATAAATATTTAATATCAATGGACACTATGGACACTATGGACACTATGTCAAATGGACACTATTTCTTTAACTCAAAAAACAAGGTATTATTGCATGCATTCCCAAAGGAAATAAGCCTAAACAATTTTTTAAAAATTGGAGGCCAATTTCATTGTTAAACGTTTCATATAAAATTGCATCAACTGCTATAGCACAAAGAATAAAATTAGTGTTGCCTATTATAATTAGCGAAGAACAAAAAGGTTTCATGTCAGGACGATATATAAATGAGGTAACAAGACTAATATATGGCATCATGGAATATACAAAAAAATCTACAAATTCCTGGCATATTATTGTCAATTGACTTTGAAAAGGCATTTGACTCTGTAGATTTATTTCCAATGTCCTGAAATATTTTGGTTTTGGTTCTTAAATACAAAAATGGATTTCTATTTTTCATAAAGATTCTCTATCCACTGTTCTTGTTAATAGTTTTGCTTCATCCTGTTTTGAATTAGAAAGAGGTTGCCATCAGGGGGGATCCGATATCTTCAGATATATTTCTCATTTGTGGTGATATTCTTAATAGGATGTTAAAAACTAAAAATAACATAAAAGGTTTAACAATTGGAAATTTTAAAGCTGGTTGTTAATATCAATACTAATTGTTTAACGTATCAAGGTGTAATTAATGCGGTAAAACAATGTTTCAAATTGTGTAAGGTTGAACTGAAAAATAAGCTGCTGTCTCCTATATTGTTATATAATATTACAATATTAAATACAACTGTTAGAGGAAGTAAACATTACTATAAACTTTACTAAATTCGTCGTTCTCAACATTGGCATACAACTTAAAATGGGAAAACTGTACTTTTTCAGATTCTGATTGGACAAAATATAAATATAATTCCTTTATGCTATATTGATAGTTGTGAATTGCGCTGGTTTCAGTTTAAAATAATTAATAAATTTCTTGTCCTAAGTGTAATTTTTGTAATTTAGAACTTGGTACAAATATCCATTTATTTTGGGAATGCACTTTAGTCATCTCACTTTGGACTGATATTCAGAACTGGACAAACGGGCAGCAACATTAAATTTAATAAAGAAAATGTAATGTTTGGTTTTAAAACCTGAAATAATGATCCCATTAATGTCATTGTACAAAACACTTAATATTTAAGTTTACCCAGTTTGAAATGGATCCAAAAAGAGTTGACTGAATACTATTATGTTACAAAAGCAGCAGTTGTTTTTCGCGTGCAATTATGATAAATTTACCAAATGTTGGTCAATTTGTCACAATTTATTTAAAACTTAGATTGTATTTCTTCTCTTCTTTTTGATACTTAGTATGTCCTCAGTCTCCTTTGAATTTTTTATACATGTATGTCTCACTATCAGTCATATATATTTGATTTTTAGCTAAATATCTCTTTAACTACTTTGTTTTTCATGTAGTTAAATATATTTTGTCATATTCACTGTATACATCTCTGTGTGGATATCATGTCAACAAAAATGGGAATAATAAATTTTTTTAATTACTTTTCAGTTAACTATACACAATATAAGCCAATCATTGCTCTTGTAAGTATTAAAGTTATTTTATGATGCTCGAATTAGTATTGTGGAGATATATTACCGAAATATATTAGCAAATTAAATTTAAGACTGCGATTTAGTAAAATGTAGCTTAAACCTTGATTAACTGTATATGGTTAATGACTGTAAATGTGATTAACTTTGATTTGACTTACTTATATCAATTTAGCGCCATCAAATTATACTTGTATAAGGTGAGGCTATGCACCATAAAATGACAGAAAATAGGAATTAAATTAGAATTTTATATATATATATATATATATATATATATATATATATATATATATATATATATATATATATATATATAATATATATAGTGTGTGTGTGTGTGTGTGTGTGTGTGTGTGTGTGTGTGTGTGTGTGTGTGTAAAACCAGTCTTGAGCCGTGGCAGTCCTCCTACAAACGAAACACCGATTGACCCATTGTATGAGTCATGATACTGTGAAAATATCAAAGATGTGATTTTGAAAATGTTTTGTCGTTTGCGGATTAAAATAAAAATAAAAATGTGAACCACCATTTTGTTTCCGTATCCTATTCAGTATAACAGTTAAGCAAAATAACAGTCATGATGAACAATGCACACCATCAAATGGCTACTAAGAATTAAAGTTTGCTATTAAGGAATGTGTAAAACTATTTAAATACATTAATATGCCTTGGACCTTTTCATTGTTACACTGACCTAAATAAGCCATGCGTGAAAAGTGTATACAAATTATATCGAACTGCTCCAAGTACTAGGAGTTTAGCGAAATCGACCGGAAAGACACTTTCTCTTTTGTTAATTTGATTCATAGACTTGTTACAATACCACTGAAGATGCATTCGAAAACTGTAAATGAAAGGCTGTATCAAGTATTCACTCAACAGCGTGGTATCGGGTGGACACTGTTATATTATAATTTCTATAAATTTCGTCTCACATGAGGCGATTATACAAAATAACATAATTATCAATGAATACTTTTAAACAATCAGTATCTTAGCATACAAAAACCTGTGTATTTCTTTGAGTTTGTTAGAGAGAGACATTTCTGCAACATGTTCAGATTCACAAGTAACGAGAGACTGCTGAGAATGGTGACTCAAGTGATCGTGGTGGTCGTCGGTATATTCACGACGTTGATGCTGACGGTGATGGCTGGTCAGAATATCTTGTTCAAAGATCTCGAAGGATTGCAAAGAGGGCAAATCGTAGACGGCGACCCGATAATGAAACGTTCCACTAAAAATGTCTACCAGTGTGACCACTTGTGTCGTCTGACAGAGTCGTGAGCTTCTTTCAGTTACGACGTGGCATCCAAATCATGTATTACGTTCTCTAGTTCTGCTGAAAACAGAACTCTCGACAAACAGGAAGTCAGTGTGGTTCATTCAAACTTAATAGATGTTGACATCACAAGTTCAGTTTCAACTTGCAGTAGGTCGTCGTGCCCAGATGAGACTGTATGCGTGGATATTGGAATGTCACATATGTGTGTCAACTACAAAGACAAGGGATTTCTTTCCACAAAATCAGTTTGTGAATCCCACGACGGATACTCATGGTATAAAAACACTACACTATGCTACAAATTCAACCTGGAGCCGACAATTCGACAAGAGGGTAAACAAATGTGTGAACATGATGGCGGTCGCCTTGTCAAGATTGACAGTCAGAAGAAACAGCAGAGCATTGTGGACATGATTGTGTCAACTCCAGAGCTTGCCAGCGTCGATCATTTCTGGATTGGAGCTGACGACTCCCAGGAAGAAGGTGTGTGGCGATGGACAGATGGATCTCTCGTAGAATTCTCTAACTGGAGGGCTGGACGACCAAACGCGGGAAGAGTGGACGAAGATTACGCTGCGATGGAGAAGGCATCTTCCTACTCGTGGAACGACTTCAGACCACAGAAAGAATTTGTATCACTCTGTGAGATGGTGTTTTGAAATCACAAGATAAACAAAATCGTTTACAATGGACAACCTCTATTGTTAAATATAGTCTTTGCTTTCGTTATCCTATCCTTGATTCTGTCTACTTAATTACTGTATAATTATCAAATTTATTATCATAGTTTAAGATGGATCAAAAATAATATTAGCAATTCGGAAAACGTTGTCATCTGTAACAAAATTTAATTTTCAGTTAACGATACAACATATAAGAAAATAAAGGTTCTTGTAACCATTAAAGGTATTTGTTGGTGCTTCAATTATCATTTTGTTGATACAATAATGAAATAAGTTCACAAAGTTCAACATTAACACAGCGATTTAGTGTAAGATTGCTTAAACCTTGATTAACCTTACATGGTGAAGGTATTGAGTATAGTCTGGGGTTTTAAGGACAGTTTGATTTTCGACACCTCAGCTCATTGTTGAATCAACTGCTATTTGGCTGAATATATGAATATGATAATATATATGCACGTCAAGCAAATGGAAAATAGCCACTCTTACTAGGCATTAGCATCAGTTAATCTTTTATATATACTTTCCCACATACATGATTGCAGATACCACATATTCGACATGCATTTCATTTTCACTTTATTACCTAATGTCATTAGGTGTTCCAAAGGAGATTGCTGTGCCTTTCATGCACCACCTATTGTCTCCAGGCTTTTCAACATTCATATATTCATATCGTCAATAAGATGACTAAACATGGAATAAATCCCTTCTCTGCAATTACCCATGAAAATGACGTCACAGACAATGTACGTGTATTTGTTCCAGCTTGTCCTCACATCCATCTGTTCACGAGTACTTAGATAAGGTAGAGCTGTGTTTGGGTTTTTGTCCTCACATCCATCTGTTCAAGAGTACTTAGATAAGGTAGAGCTGTGTTTGGGTTTTTGTCCTCACATCCATCTGTTCAAGAGTACTTAGATAAGGTAGAGCTGTGTTTGGGTTTTTGTCCTCACATCCATCTGTTCAAGAGTACTTAGATAAGGTAGAGCTGTGTTTGGGTTTTTGCTGGATGACGGATGAATCTACATTTTCTATGTTGCTGATTACATCATCATCTATAATCCTTCATAACAACAACAAACACAGGCTGTGTTTGTGATGGAGATTTATTTTAGTCATATTCAATACAGGTGCATATATAGAGTCATAATTAAACAGTAATGTTATAGATATAAAAATGAAATATTGCTTCTTGTTGTTTTCAGTTAGAAATATTTGCTAGTTATCTTGTGAAATGACCAAGAACAAGTGCGTCTCTCACTTGGTGACCATCGTTCTGTTGCAAACTGGGCTTTTGTGGATTTACATCATCATCTTGATTATCATCTGAATTTAGTGGAGCTTCAGGTGGCAATGGAACTCCATATTCGTGGCAAATATTATGTAATACGGCAGTGGCTATAATTACTCTCATATATCGGTCTGGTGTGAACATAAGGGCTCCACCTGCACAATATGTAAAATAAAATGCATGTAAACCATTAACGGAGAATACGTCACCGAAATGTGACAGGCAAGAAACAGTAGCAAGATTATTATTATATTATAATTTCTCTTAACACATTCGCAACTTTGTGCACAAAATTAATTGGGAAACATTGTACAAAGTGTGTAACACTTTAGATATGACATCGGACGTACGCATAGAAAATTTCCTGCCAACTAATAATTTAACATGTGGATGAATAACACATTTTCATATTATTTTTAGTAGAGACACCTACTCCAAGGTCTACACGTGACATGCATGCTAAACCCACAATTAGTAATACAGTCTGATACGTTTTTGTCATCTGGCTAATCGAGACATATTACTTCTTACAATATTAAAGCTGAAACAGTAAGGCCATCTAAAGGTATATGACTGGTTGTCTAAGTTTAATGTTTTGTTTGACAACATCACTAGAGTACATCCATATATTAATCGGCGGATACTGGATGGCAAACCTTTAATAAATGTCACATGTAGTCTTCGAGGAAAATCACTGCCTTTATCAATTATCAGCAGGGAATGTTGTATATGCACTTTCCCACATACAGGACAGCGCATATCACGGTCTTTGATATACTAGTCGTTGGGAATTGGTTGGGCAGGGAATAAAAACAGAATGGGTGTACCGAGGGTATTCGATTAAACTCCCCATTACCTCAGGCGATCGCTCTGCCTACTGGCCTAGACCCTTTCCCTGTTGGTTGGCATAACGTCGTCACCATACAATAAGTGCTAAATTCTAATTTGTATTTTTTAATTTATGTATTTACCTTTGTTTAACACCGATTAGCCGATGTAATTTGTTTTTGTGTGTGTTGGGCGTCCTAAAACCTACATTATTTTGTTAATTCATTAGTATTTTAATACCCTTTTTTAATTGGTTTTCATTAAGCAATATGTTTTACTACCATTTCCTTTATTTAATAGAAATAAAGGATAACTTAGTAGCCAACAACGTTTAGGTAGTACTAAACAAATATCTTCTGTCTCGGTCAAAGGTCAAGGTGCACCGAACTTTTCATACAGCAGTTAATACGACAAATCCTGTGATTGGTTATAAATGTGAGTGTTTTTGTTGTAAAAACAAAATTTGTAATTTTATATTATCTAGTACCACTATGTCAAGTAGTCTTGTACTTAACACATGTATGGGGTACCTGTCAAAAAGTACTTTTTGTGTGCTCAACCAGGGTAGTCATAAACGCTACCCGTTATCTCTGAAATGAGTAGCTTCACCTCCATTTCTTGTCTGATTCGTTGACAGGATGAGGGGTGGTAGTATTTATATCCGCAGTGTATATGTCGATTGATGCGCTGCAGGTAGGAGTTTTAGCCACATATGTTACTGTGGTCATCTATGGGATTGGATTTTGTGGTATACACCTTTTAGCGCATTAATGTAAAGTGTTTTAGCGTTTGTATTTATTAATAATATTTAAAAATACTAATAATTATTTAGATTAAAAATTTGCTCAATCCATCCACTGAAATATCACAATAAAAATGTTTTAAATGACCCAATGTATAACATTTTGCAAACTGAAGAAAGTTTATCTCGCACTATTGTAAACTTTCATGGTCGAAAGCATTACCTACAATATAACACGACCATTTTAATTATGTCCATATATCTTTAATAGAAAGGGTGTTTTCCAGTGCATTACTTACCATAAGCATGTAAACAAAGCCACCTCATCTTCCACATTCCAAATGTCCCTTCTATTTGTTGGCGTGGGCTACCAAATTGGTAAACTTCTTTTTATTATCACAAATGCCTTGAATATTTAGTGAATGGACATTTTTGCGACATACATATACATGTTCATCAAAATACGGACACTTGATGCGAATGAGACTCCCGTCAACGCACCCAAGGCTGTTTGGAAATTGAGTACTTTAAGTAACCTTCATGAAACCCTGCCATAATTTATTGTTGTTCATTCTATGCCCTAGGGAATCGGATAATCTGTGTTGCTTTTCTAGAAAGTGCCGTGGACACACGAGCCACAATTCTGGACACGGATGGCTGACTTATCCCTGCGATATCTCCACCGACAGACTGAAAGTTCCCCGTTCCGTAACACCTAAGCGCACACAGTGTTTGCAATGTGGCTGGGATGGCATGTGACCTCGAGGTTTGAGGTTCAATGTCATCACGAATGAGATCAATTACGTAAAGTATAATATGTCGAGGCATTCGGAATCTTGGAAAAAAAATCAACATCATCATAAGTGTCTTGAGGGTTTGTCCTGTCTCAAAAAATGCGTGGTCACAGAGTTACTAGATAGTTCATTTCCTCCTCTAAAATAACGTGCGCCACCGCCAAAACATTGTATTGAATTGTGCTGTGAAACCAGTATCTGCAGAAGTCTCGCACATATGAGCTGATTTGCGATATAGCTTACTAGATCGAATGAATGAATGAATGAATGTTTAACGACACCCCAGCACGAAAAATACATCGGCTATTGGGTGTCAAACTATGGTAAATGTAAACACAATGTGATGATCATCATTAATATAAAAATCCAACAGTTAAATAAAAACACAGTGTAAAGGACTGTGTAAAAATACAAATATCACAGATAGATATAATAAAAATTTAGAATAAAATTCAGTAGCACGTAAAAATAGTAAAATAAGTTCTGGATGGAATCGAAAGGTCCAAATATATCTTTTCGAATTTCTTTCAGATGGGTACACTCCACCAAAATGTGGCGTACAGTCAGAGTACACGACAGTGCTCACACTGAGGTGGAGGATCCTTCTTCAAAATAAATGAATGGGTCAAATAGGTATGACCGATGAGGACACAACACAAGACTACCTCATCCTTATTGCACTGTTTATAGGAGGACTGCCACTCTCCCAAGACCGGCTTGATAGCATGAAGCTTGTTCGCAACCGCATCGTCCCAATCACGTTGTCAAGTCGAAAAGATAAATTGGTTGATACAATATTTAAAATCAGTATAAGGTACACCAACCCCGGCATGAGGCAAATCCAAAGCAGACTTGGCAGCTAAATCTGCCTTTTCATTACCCTGATGCCAGCATGGCTGGGTACCCAACAAAATACAACATCTTTATTGGCAATAGATAAAAAGACACACTTTCGTATCACCATTAAGGGATGGTCCAGCTTCATATTGCGCAAAGCTTGGAGACACGAAAGTGAGTCGTTAAAAATAATAAATTTGGATGCACTAGAATTCTTTATTTCTTCCAAGGCTTTAATGACTGCCCAAACTTCAGCACTAAAGATTGATGCCGAGTCAGGCAGTCTCATGGAAAGGATTGTGTCTGATGGAAAAGCTGTAGCACAAGTCACAGAATTCCATCCAGTGATCCATCTGTATACACAGGAATGTAATCACGGTACTTGTCTTGAATTTCCATGAACAATTGTTTATAAACTACAGCATCTGTACGATCTTTCTTCAGATGCGCCAGATCAAACACAATTTTAGGTGGTTTAATACACCAGGGTGGTAACACAAAATATGAAGGAGTTTCCAAAGTGTCAGTTAAATCAATGTTGGAAAGCGACAAAAAGTGCTTAATGCGAAGACCAAATGTACGAATAGCATTTAGCCTTGCATCAAACAACTTCATATATTTGTTATCAAACACCGCATCATGTGTTGGATGTTTTGGTAAAGATTTAATCTTAGCAGCATACTGCAGAGAAAGCTTGGCACGTCTAGCACCCAAACAAGGTTCGTTTGCATCAACGTACAAGCTCTCTACAGGAGATGTTCTAAATGCACAAATACAAAGCCTAAGTCCCTGGTTGTGTATAGGATCTAACATCTGCAAGTAAGACTTGCGTGCCGACCCATACACAATGCATCCATAATTAAGTTTAGACCTCACAAGAGATCTCTACAGACGGAGCATAACCTTTCGGTCTGCTCCCCATTCCGTATTACCAATAACCTTTAAAATATTAAGAGCTTTTAAGCCCTTCTTTTTAACATATTTAAGATGGGCACAAAAGATAGCTTCCTGTCAAATATAACCCCCAGAAATTTAGTTTCCTACACAACTTGAATTGGATTTTTTTCCAAAAACAACTGTGGATCTAAATGAAGACCTCTTGTCTGGCAGATATGCATACAAACCGTTTCTGCCCTTGAGAATCGAAAGCCATTGTCAGTTGCCCATTGATGAAGTTTATTCAAACAAAGCTGCAACATACGTTCAACGATACTCATATTGGACGATCTGTAACAAATCTGAAAATCATCGACATATAACGAGCAATCCACACCAAGAGTTAAACACTGGGTGATGCTTTTAATTTTCACAAAAAATAGAGTTACAGATAGGATACTACCTTGAGACACACCCATCTCCTGTGGGTGAATGTCAGACAAAGTCGACCCCATCCGGACTTTAAAAGATCTATCTTTTAAAAATTGAGAAATAAAAACAGGAAGTCGACCTCTAAGGCCCATGCCATGGAGGTCGTTTAAAATGCCATACTTCCACGTGGTATCGTAAGCTTTCTCCAAATCAAAAAACACTGAAACCAAGTGCTGATTATGGATGAAAACATGCCTACAAAACGTTTCAAAGCGAACAAGATGATCAACCGCGCTACGTTGGGATTCAAGATACCAGACAAGTCCACGATTGATCATTCGTTCCATGGTTTTACAAATGCAACTTGTCAAAGCGATAGGGCGATAACTAGTAGGATTGGTTGGATCCTTACCAGGCTTGGGAATAGGAATAATAATTGCTTTCCTCCAATCAGAAGGAAAGTCTCCAGAAATCCAGATGTCACTGATAATGAATTTCATCTGGTCCTACTGAAGTATCATGGGCTCTGTTAAGAGCATCCTGCAATTCCTCCATAGAGAAATGCCTGTTGTAAACTTCTGCATTTTCAGATCAAACATTAATGGACGTCTTTTCAGATTTAGTTCTGACAGATGTAAAAGCATCTGTACTGAAAGCAGAAGATGAATTATGAGAAACGTTATTATCTTTCACGGTCTCACAGACAGAATAGCACATATTATGGCTTTTTAAATACCACTCGTGGGGCACTGCTTGGGACATAAAAAAACAAAAACAATCCGAAAATTGGTCCACCGAGGAGGTTCGAACCTGCCACCAAAGGAAGCTTTCAAAACGAGGGATGTCAGGGCTATTCCAGAATCGAGTACATGGGGCGAAGAGGGATGAGCTGTATTTATTATGTTATGATTGGTGAACTTTCTGCACTTTTGCCTGTATAAAATATTATATTTTGTGCACGGTAGGCATACCAAAAGATGAAGCCAAGTAATTAATGGAATAGTCCTCATTGAATGTGCGTTATTATAACATTATACCAGACGTGTAAATATATAATGTGACACATGGCTCTTTACCATTTGATATACTGCAGGACAATTACAAGTGTGTATGTTTACACCCGTGTCCTAGGAAATACGATTGTGGTAGTACATTTGTGATTAAAATGTATCTCTCTGTGGGAAAGTTATTATTTGTATAGCAGATGAACAGCATGCTAGCGTTTGATATCAATGTTAACTGCAGTTCTTTAGGGTAATTGATAGACATAAATTGATGCCTTGTGACACGTTGTGATAAGCGATAGAAGATCATCGTGGTATACCAAAGTATTTGTAACACTACTGTATTAATAACCACGCAATGTATTCTGTGTGTTTCAGCCAATGGCTGATTTCAGCTTCGGCAAATAAAGTGATTGATTGATTGAGTATACAATTAACTCCATTGGGTACCCTGTCCAGAAAAGAGTTCCTGGGTTTTTTTTTTGCATAGATCCATGTTTGAAGAAAGGAAATGTTTTATTTAACAACGCACTCAACACATTATTTACGGTTATATGGCATCGGACATATGGTTAAGGACCACACAGATATTGAGAGAGGAAAGCCGCTATCGCCACTTCATGGGCTACTCTTTTCGATTAGCAACAAGGGATCTTTTATATGCACCATCCCACAGACAGGATAACACATACCATAGCCTTTGATATACCAGTCGTGGTGCATTGGCTAGAGCGAGAAATAGCCCAATGGGCCCCCCAACGGAGATCGATCCCAGACTGATCGCACATCAAGCGAACGCTTTACCACTGGGCTACGTCCAGCCCTAGATCCATGTTTGAAGGCTAATTATATAGAATATGAAATAAAATGCAAACTACTGGATTTCACTTGTGACAAAAGTGGCTTCAGTTTGCGTGTTTTTAAACAAGCTTAATAGCTAACCTTGTAATTAAAACGAGGATTTTTCAAAGGTTTGATTAGCATAAATAAATGTGTCATATCCGCCACCTCCCGCTTGGGTGTGGTTTGTATGGGTAGGACTATTGTCAAAAATGGACCCAATGTCATGCAATTTGGTGACACATTTTGGAATTTTGGGCATATTATCATAGAAATAACAAAAATAATTATTTCAAAATATCTAAAATTAGTCTTGTTTATGGTTATGATCTTATTTGTAATTTCCTTGAGACTAAAAAAGTTCTCTTCTTTTTTTTTTTTTTGAGGGTTTTTTTGTTTGTTTTAAAACATATGTGGACATTTATGATGCCAGAGGCTGGTATGCATACATCACAGTTGACGATTTACAAATATTGTAGTCCTTTTACATAAGGCGGTTCATAGTAGAATTCCTTGGGCCATCAATTGTTCACTTTCAAAGTATTTACTTATAAAAAATTTATAAAGTTGGTTTGTGACATACCAATCTTGGGTTTCTTAGAAATTCAAAATGACCACCATTTTCAATGAGGCGATAAAAGAGTTATTTCGATAATATCATTATTATGTTGTCCAGATGGTGTGGAGTATCAATTTTGATAAAATGTTTTGATTCTTTCAGAATCTCATCTTGATCATTAATGTTTGTTCCATTTTCTAATTGTTATTTTGATATCAATTTACTGTAATAATCCCATTTAGATCTTGATTTTATACAATGAACGTTATGTTTTTCTTATCTCAGTAAATTCTAATGAGTCTCTTTTTTACTTTCAATAGTTTTTAAGGAAAATATTTGTTCAGCTTCTTCTAGTGCTTTGATTTCGTCACATATGTTGTGTTCTAATTCATTATGTTCTTTCTTGGGTTTTGTTTGTAAACGTAAACGTTTCTAGGAAAAGTTGACTATTTATTACAAATTGTATTTCATCATTTGGGACCATATTTAGATTTTTTAAATCACAAACTGGTTAGCGTAGACTAGTGATATTTTACTTCTAAGTCTGTTAATAATGAATGATTAAATTTCCAAACTACTCTGCTTTGCTTTATTAGGTTTAAAATGATATAACTACTACTGAATGATCTGATCTATAATTGTTTTTAATTAAGACATTTTCAACAAAAGGCATTAGGTTATTAGATAACAAGAAATTATAACCTAGCTCGTTAACTAGGTTTTGTTTTGTTCCAAGTATATATATATATTAATGACGTTTATTTTCTATGATTTGATTAATATATATATATATATATATATATATATATATATATATATATATATATATATATATATATATATATATATTAATTATTAATTTAATAACGTTTATTTTCTATGATTTGTGATGGTTGACGTTTACGAAATTCTTAGTGTCTTATGTTTGGTTTAACACTAAATTAATATTTCCACATAGTATATAACGTTCGATTTCAAAATAATATTATTTATATTAGGTCACAAGAGTAATTGTTTCACCTTCTATAGTCATTTCTACAGCAAAATTGTTTTTACCTAAGTTGTCCATGTTGGATTTATGTATCTTAAGCTCAAAATTATTATTATACAAAATTGCATCCCCTAGTGCGGTTCCTGTATAAGAACTGAATAAGCACATATATCCCCACCGAACCTGAATTAAGGTTTTTGGTTATTTCTTAAAATGTGTATATTGCAGGCAGTTGTTTATTTTTAAAATAATTTTATATATTTTGTCTCTTTTCCGGACTTCCTAAGTCTTGACAACTCAGCGTTATAATGTTCAAGCTGCCATAGTATCCTCCTAATGTATAAGATAATATATAGCTTGTTTCGAAATGATTTCTGATAAAACAGATGTAAACCCATTTCCTAATGTTCAAGCTGGCCATAGTATCCTCCTAATGTATAAGATAATATATAGCTTGTTTCGAAATGATTTGTCATAAAACAGATGTAAACGAAAAGGAAAGGAGAAATATATGAAATATAAACAAGTTATTAGATAAATAGACATTTATATTTTTATGTAATAATTATAAATATGCTCTACTGGTGTCGTTAAACAAAACAATATTATTTCACTTTATTTAATAAATGATTTCCTCGGGAGTGGCTGTCCTTTTATAGACGAGGCATTAGAGACAGATTCATGGAATCAATCACTATTTTGCTAAATACCCATTCGATTCTGATTTAATTTTTGTAGAGATACGGTCTTAATCACGATTAAGGCTTTTGTCGTTCAGATTGTCTGTCTGATATATGGTAGTAGACACTTGGTTTAACAAATGGGGTAAGAAACACAATCTCGCTACTTATCGGCTTTTACTATCTATTAGCACAAATTAATCGTTTGTATGGACGTGACTTCACATACAACAGCATGTAACTCACCTATTATCGACCATACGTTTTATTTTTACAATAATGATTAGCCTAATGCCATTACATTTTCTTTGTTAATATTCAGATAGCATCACGTATTGTCGCCAAGCAAAGGTTTTGAATATTCACATCAACAATAAAAGATACAATAGTAGTCCAATGAGAATAAATGTCCGTCATTACTGTAAAATTATTAATAAATACATGTACACGCGAGGCTGCTCGTTATTCGTCTTTCCGATTTAGTGGATATCCGATTGTGTTATTCTACTGGTAACAAAATCAATGGAATAACAATGAGTAAATTTGATGGAGTGACAGACAAATCATGGGATATGATTTAATTATCGTATAATCCTATAACGGTAAAAAAAAAAAAAAGCTTTTCGACTCGCACGTATTGTTTGCGAGTATCGGTAGAACTCTCACAAGAAACAGTGTAATACTATCCGTTAGTTCTGAAACACATTCAGTTCAAGTATGGTCATTTCTTCTGAATTAATCAATGTTTTTACGGTCAGTTGTTCAAGAGTATTCAGATAAAGTAGAGCTGTCTTTGGTATTTCGCTGGACGACAGAAGAACCACTAAAAATGATGACACTTTCTGTGTTGCTGATTACAACATCAGCACAAGTGATGCTGACGGTGATTGCACACCAGAGTCACATGTTCACAAGTCTTCAAGGATGGAAGAGAGGAAGCATGATAGACGGTGACCCCATAATGAAACGTCTCGTTAGAAATATTTACCAGTGTGACCAGTTATGTCAGCTGACCAAGTCGTGTGCTTCTTTCATCTATGGCGTGTCCTCCAGATCCTGTACCATTCTGTCCAGTTCCACTGAAAGTGTAACTTTGAAAAAACAACATGACCGCATCATTAACAAGGACGTAGATCACTCTGCTGGTCCAACACGCGACGGTCTGTTTTGCCCAAACCAGACTGTGTGCATAAATACAGGTAACTCACGCTTGTGCGTGAACCAAAATGATCAAGAATTCTTTTCTCATAAATCTATTTGCGAATCTTACAGCGGATACTTGTGGTCTAGAAACAGTGGGATATGTTACAAGTTCAATCTGAACACGACAGTTCGCCAACAGGCTAAACAAATATGTGAGCAAGATGGCGGACATCTTGTAAAGATCGACAGTTTGAAGAAACATAAAACCATTGTCGATATAATTCTTTCTGATCCAGTTCTACACAAAGAGGGTCGTTTCTGGATTGGAGCTGACGACTCTCAGGAAGAAGGTGTGTGGCGATGGACAGATGGATCTCTCGTAGAATTCTCTTACTGGGCGCCTGGGAAACCTGACGGTCGTAAGAACCACCATTACGCTATCATTGGCAGTGGATTTTCTTGTCAGTGGAATGACCGTCTGCCAATTATAAAATTGCAGACATGTGGTTCAGTGTGTGAGATAACAATATGAAGGAAATGAATGTTTGTTTAAAGACACATCAACACATTTCAAACTAGTTATTGAGATAAGGATATAAGAAGGAAAACAATATTTGTTGAACGACACCTTAGCAGATTTTATACTTTTGTTATTTTCTTCCTAACGTATGGTAATTTTGACGTCTGGTCGATAGAGAGAAAGAGAGAAATCCCGCTGCCGCCATACAAGCTAGTATATAGTGTTATTGATAAACAGCAAGGGATCATTAGCAGTACCATAACGTTGAAGAAGCTTGATGATTGCTGCTGATGACAAGAACAAGTATTTGGTTTTTCATCCAAGCATGCTTTACTGGGCACAGAACAGGATCCTTGTGAAAGGCAGAATAGGAATATATGTCTCCATCCGTCTGTATTTCTGTCTGTCTGTCCCAGAAATAGTTTTCTGGAAGGGTTTTTTGTTCACGATGTCTCGAGATATTGAGCAGCAATTTTGTATATAGTCTTTTCATGCACACTTACAGACCAAGTTTGACTTTCAGTTATTACCCTTGAACTTAGGAGGGACGAACATTTGTTGGGCCCGATATTTTATTGCTTTAGTAGTACTCTCAGCATGCTTTTTGTAACGAATCCTGAACTTAATCTTAATCGTAATCGTAACCTTATTGATCGGATTTAACCAATAACCCGGATCCAGTATTTCGATAATGAAATGACATTACAGTGGAAATCTGTTATATCCGGAGTGTCTTATTACACTGCCATCTATCTACAGGAAGTCGACCTCTATCTTGGTCTGCAATCAAGGGCCAGGGCCGGGACGTAACCCTGTAGTAAAACGTCCGCCTAATGCGCGGTCAGTTTGGGATCGATCCCTGTCGTGGACCCATTGGGCCAGTGTACCACGACTGGTATACAAAAGGCCGTATTATGTGCTATCCTCTCTGTGGGATAGTGCATATAAAAGGTCTCTTGCTACTAATAGAAAACTATAGCGGGTTTTCTCTTTAAGACTAAAGACTATATGTCAAAATTACCAAATGTTTGACATCCAATAGCCGACGATTAATAAATCAATGTGCGTTAGTAACAAAACAAACTTTTTGTCTTCTATTTTTGATAAAAGATCATACATATTTTACCAAGAATTGTCATTACATAGCCAGGTCATTAAAACTGTAGTAAATATGAGCATTTAGAAGTTTATCACCGAGAAGGCTGACGGGTTATAGAAAGAAAGAAATGTTTTATTTAACGACGCACTCAACACATTTTATTTACGGTTATATGGCGTCAGACATATGGTTAATTACCACACAGATTTTGAGAGGAAACCCACTGTCGCCACTACATGGGCTACTCTTTCCGATTAGCAGCAAGGGATCTTTTATTTGCGCTTCCCACAGGCAGGATAGCACAAACCATGGCCTTTGTTGAACCATTTATGGATCACTGGTCGGTGCAAGTGGTTTACACCTACCCATTGAGCCTTAAGGAGCACTCACTCAGGGTTTGGAGTCGGTATCTGGATTAAAAATCCCATGCCTCGACTGGGATCCGAACCCAGTACCTACCAACCTGTAGACCGACGGCCTAACCACGACGTCATCGAGGCCGGTCGACGGGTTATAGCGACTCTCACTGCGCTGAATTGGAGTATGATCGAGTATTCTGGTTTAAAAGTAAGATTTGTAAACAAATTAACGGGGGGGGGGGAGGCAAGGCTGGTCCATGACTGATCACATCATGTAAATTATTATTATTACATGTATTATTATTATTATTACTATCATTATTATTATTATTATTATTATTATTATTATTATTATTATCATCGTCGTCGTCGATGTAATATATTTATGCAATTTAAATATGAATAGAAATAAATATTATTGAAAGAGAAAAAGAAAGAAACAAGAAAAGAAAGAAATTAAAGAAACAAGAAAAATTCTGTAATGTTTTATAATCAGACAGTAGATTTGCTACAATCAAAATCGAAAATCGAAACAAGGCATCGCAATGTGATTACGAAGAGGCTATACACATATTTATGGACACGTAAACGAATATTTCTTTATTATCTGCTTTACTTGGAACACTTTTATCATTTAAAATTATTTGTAAATTTATTGGCTGAAATATTTTCAATGAATCCCAAAGAATGCATCTTTGCTTTTCTTATAAAATGTATTTGAAATGATTTCCATACTACAGGAGAAATCGATGCCAAGGCCAACTCGATATAAATAATGTAAGGTACATCGGGTTTCGTTGCTTTTTCAAATGAAGATATGGTTTTAAAATATTAGTCCGGCAGCGAACAACTAAACCCCAAATTGGGGTATTAGGATGGGGTTGTTTGCTGATTATCAGAGCCGGTTTATCCCAGTAGCACATGTAGCACGAGCTACGTCCCCGCGCTTCAGGGGGCCCCGCGGTCATGTGTACATTTATTTTACCCAGGTCATTTTTCCCCTCTTTCCGAGGAGTGTGCAAAATATATATGCTGAGGAGGGGGTACCACTGTTATTTATGCTACAGCCCCGCGGATACTTAAACCGGCTCTGCAGTGACTATACTTGTTTAGGACATCTATTTTTCAGATCTGAAGGATGACATCGTGTAACCTTTGGGCATTTTGAGATTTTAAATTGTATATATTTGGCCATTTTATTGTCAGTAACTGGTAATATTGCCCCTGTGGTAGATACAAAATTAGGAAGGATTCATGACAAATGTTCCGGAAATTAAGTTTTTGTAATGTTTTCTAGATCACTCAGACCTGCCGACCTAAATGAGTTGGGGTTACCCTTCCGAGAAAGTGAGCGTGGCCAAACAAAGTGCCCTTTTTCAAAATGGCCGCCATTGTAACTCTCCACTAATCATTAAAAGCGACATACAATATTTTGTTGCTGGGGTGTCGTTAAACATTAATTCATTCATTCATTCATTGTCACATGAGTGTTTGTGTTTTACCATTAATTAATATTACAATAAAATTAATACATCTCTGTTACATTGTGTTGTATTTGAATATCCCCTATATATTTATTATTATGTTTAATATATATATATATATATATATATATATATATATATATATATATATATATATATATATGTATGTATGTATGTATACACATATATATACACATACATACATACATACATACATACATACATACATACATATGGTGTGTACTGTTCTGTTTGCAGGAAACTGCACATAAAATATATGGGGGTTTTGCTATGCCGTAGGAGTAACAAGTGACTGATATCAGGTATTCCCAAAATATATATACTAAAAGGCAAAAGTTATTGTGACATGGATTGTTTGGAGTAATAAATTTGTGAATGGATTTATGGATGTAAATCAGAGAAAATGTGCATGAAACAGCTCAAAGAAATGCAACCAAACAGTTGTTGCAGCGATTGCATGATTTGTGCAAGAAACATGGAATATTCGGGAGAACTCCTGTCCAGTGTTCACTATAAAAGGCCAGACATTCAGTCGCAAATCATTGCAACTCTGTGCAGCCTTCAGAAGTCCAGAAGTCAGAAAAACACCATTAGAGAACTGTGTGATGTAATTTCGTCATGTCACGCCTCGGTGAAAATGACTGATGGCGAGTCATAGGGAAGTTTGAATCTGGGACCTCGCAGCGTGACGTCGCACGTCAATTCAACGTCCACAGGAACACCATATAGCACGTATAGCAACGATATCAACGAAACAACCAGGTCAGGGACCGTCCCCGTAGCGGCCGACCACCCGTGACAACCCCTCGCCAAGACTCATGAATCCGAACTACGCATCTGCGAAACAGGTTCCAGCCAGCAACCCTCACATCCCGTACCATCCCTGGCAACAGAGGTGTATCAGCGAGGACAGTCCAACGACGTCTACGGCATCCGTGCAAGATGCCCAGCCAGAAGGCCAATCCTGACGCCAGAACATCGACGTGTCCTCTTCACTGATGAATTCCGTTGACACGTGTCTACAGAAGTCAAGGTGAACGTTATGTCACGCTATGTGTTTCCTAAAAGGGATCGTTTTAGAGGAGGTGGTACTATGATATGGGGTGGAATTACAGCCACAGGCCGGACCCAGATGGTTGTGATTGAAGGCAATTTCAATGATGTGAGCTACCGAGATGACATTTTGCAAACAACTGTGTTATCGTTTTTGCAACAGAACGGCTCCGGGATGACATTACATCACGATAACGCCAGACCACACATTGCTACAGTTGTGCAGCAGTATCTGAATCAGAACAATGTTGATGTGCTACCCTGGCCTGCCAGGTCCCCGGATTTGTAACCATTCGAACATGTCTGGGATGAAATGGAGCGACGTTTGCGACGTCTTCCAAAGTATCCAATAACACTGCAGGAACTCCGGCTGATCCTTCCTCAGATCTGGAATGGCGTTCCCAGGAACTTTCTCCAGCCTTTAGTGGCCTCAATGAGACGACGGTGTCAGGCCTATATCAATGCTCAAGGTGGACACACTCGCTACTGACTGTGTGAACTTCGCTCTGGGCCCCTCTAGTGATGTGGCTCATTTGCATATGGCATGTGCGCCCTTTTCATGGACTATTGCTCGTTTCCATACCTTCGGTCATTTCTGTTCCCATGTTATAATGTTTCATTCACGGCAGTAAAAACTTATCATCAATTATCTTTGTCTTTTGTGTGTCACAATAACTTTTGCATTTTAGTATTACAGTGCACTCATACGGTGTGTATGTATATATATTGCTAAACTGCTAAACCTTTTTGGCTAAGTATATATACATATGATACAAATGGATATCTTTTAGCAATTTTTCTCTATGTATAATTAAATTATCTAAATAAAACTATATTATATGGTAGGTATTGAACAGATGATCCCGTCAGTTGATCAATGGAATAAGCATTACTGAATCTTCATTGAAATAACGTTAATGGAGACGCATAAATATTTGATGTAAATCATTTACCAAACGATACGCTGCATGACAATTACAATGTCGCATGTTTACACACGTCTCCTGGGTGATACGATTGTGGCAGAATAAAATAAATATCTCAGAGGGAAATGTATTGCTTGTTTGGCCAACAGCATATGAGCGTTTGTTAGTGTTAACTGGGGATATTTACATTAACTGATAGTCCCGAGGGGCGGGCGTAGCCCAATGGTACAGCGCTCGCTCGATGCGCGATCGTTCTGGGATCGATCCCCGTCGGTGGACCCATTAGGCTATTTCTCGTCCACCACGACTGGTATATCAAAGACCGTGTTATGTACTACCCTGTCTGTGGGATGGTGTATATAAAAGATCCCTTGCTGCTGCTAATCGAAAAGTGTAGCCCATGAAGTGGCGACAGCGGGTTTCCTCTCTCATTATCTGTGTGGTCCTTAACCATATGTTTGACACCATATAACCGTAAATAAAATGTGTTGAGTGCGTCGTTAAATAAAACACTTCTTTCTTCTTCTTTTTTTGATAGTCCTGAATTAATTTGTGACACTTTGTAGTAATCGATAGACGATCGCCATGGTATACAGAATAGTCAACTCTTTTGTGTATCGTCGTGGTAGGCCATCGGTCTACAGGCTGGTAGGTACTTGGTTCGGATCCCAGTCGAGGCATGGGATTTTTAATCCAGATACCGACTCCAAACCCAGAGTGAGTGTTCCGCAAGACTCAATGGGTAGGTGTAAACCACTTGCACCGACCAGTGATCCGTAACTGGTTCAACAAAGGTCATGGTTTATGCTATCCTGCCTGTGGGAAGCGCAAATAAAAGATCCCTTGCTGCTAATCGGAAGAGTAGCCCATGTAGTGGCGACAGCGGGTTTCTTCTCAAAATCTGTGTGGTCCTTAACCATATGTCTGACGCCATATAACCGTAAATAAAATGTGTTGAGTGCGTCGTTAAATAAAACATTTCTTTCTTTCTCTTGTGTATCTTAAAAATTAAAATCGATTTTTCACCAGGAGTGCAAATTGCCTGGCTGTAATGAGGCTCGGGATTCAGGTTCATGCACGTCTCACTTGTGACAAAAGTGGGATCAATTTGGGTATTTGTAAAATTAGCTGAGTTTGTGAAAACTGTGTAGCTAAACGTTTGTTAAAATGAGGATTTTCCCAAGGTTTGATCAGCAACGGTTTCATAAATCTATGTGTCCTTTCCGACAACTCTGTTTTTGGACGCACTGACGTTTTCCCTTCTCAACCAGTGCGCCACGATTAGTATTTCAAAACCCGTGGTGTATGTTGTCCTGTCTAACAAGGTTCATATAAAAGGTCCCTTGCTGCTAATGGAAATTGTTAGAAGTGTTAGAATTTACCAAATGTTTGATTTCCAATAGTCGATGATTAATTGATCAATATGCTCTAGTGGTGTCGTTAAAGATAAACATATTTCATTAAACAGTGATGGATTAGGTGGAGGTAATTCGACTCCTCCCTTCCTTTATCTATTGGCAATAATTGGCATTTTACAACATTGTCCCTCGTTCATATTATTCTCGCTCCAGCCAGTGCACCACGACTGGTACACCAAAAGCCGTGGTATGTGCTATCCTGTCTATGGGATGGTGCATATAAAAGATCCCTTGCTGCTAATCAAAAATAGTAGCCCACGAAGTGGCGAAAGCGGGTTAACTCCCTCAATATATGTGTGGTCCTTAACCATATGTCCAACGCCATATAACCGTAAATAAAATGTGTTGAGTGCGTCGTTAAATAAAACACTTCTTTCTTTCTTTCGTTCATATTATGATCACAGAGTGCCACAGTCAACACACGTCCGGACTCTACATGTCCGAACCCTACATGTCCGAACCCTACACGTCCGAACCCTACACGTCCGGACCCTACATGTCCGGACCCTACACGTCCGAACCCTACCCTGTTCATGTCCTCCATCACCCCACCCTCTTTATATCGCCCCCATTCTTCATGAGTAAATCCTGAATTTGTTCAAATAATATTGTACTGGCCACAAATAGCAATAAGACTTTATTCAATAATTTAGAAACATTATATTGCTTTATAAATCAATAAAATAAACACATACACAAATGAATAAATAAATAAATAAATTTATAATTTAATAAAGCAACACACTCTTTTATATAAAGGTAACGTTTCTGTTTTTGCACGGTCTATAAATAGTATTTATATTTATAATAATATATAGAAGCAATGAATTTTATAATGATACTACTGTACATGCATACATACACTACACTGGTAGCAGAAACTACACACCCACACAGTCACAACACACACACACAGTCACAACACACACACACACACACACACACACACACACACACACACACACACACACACACACGGTACAGACATACACTCATACTAACGCCAGAGGCTTGCATGATATAATTTTATGGCAATGACGATACCAAACCAAACTGGTACTAACATCTGTATAATATAATAATATAACAGAGGGATCACAGAAGGACTGGGCAGCAGAGTGGCTGCAACCAACAACATCGACGGTGTCAGGAAAACAGAGTGGCTGCAACCAACAACATCGGCGGTGTCAGGAAAACAGAGTGGCTGCAACCAACAACATCGGCGGTGTCAGGAAAACAGAGTGGCTGCAACCAACAACATCATCGACGGTGTCAGGAAAACAGAGTGGCTGCAACCAACAACATCATCGACGGTGTCAGGAAAACAGAGTGGCTGCAACCAACACCATCGACGGTGTCAGGAAAACAGAGTGGCTGCAACCCACAACATCGACGGTGTCAGGAAAACAGAGTGGCTGCAACCAACACCATCGACGGTGTCAGGAAAACAGAGTGGCTGCAACCCACAACATCGACGGTGTCAGGAAAACAGAGTGGCTGCAACCAACATCATCGACGGTGTCAGGAAAACAGAGTGGCTGCAACCAACATCATCGACGGTGTCAGGAAAACAGAGTGGCTGCAACCAACATCATCGGCGGTGTCAGGAAAACAGAGTGGCTGCAACCAACAACATCGACGGTGTCAGGAAAACAGAGTGGCTGCAACCAACATCATCGACGGTGTCAGGAAAACAGAGTGGCTGCAACCAACATCATCGACGGTGTCAGGAAAACAGAGTGGCTGCAACCAACAACATCATCGACGGTGTCAGGAAAACAGAGTGGCTGCAACCAACAACATCGACGGTGTCAGGAAAACAGAGTGGCTGCAACCAACATCATCGACGGTGTCAGGAAAACAGAGTGGCTGCAACCAACATCATCGACGGTGTCAGGAAAACAGAGTGGCTGCAACCAACATCATCGGCGGTGTCAGGAAAACAGAGTGGCTGCAACCAACAACATCGACGGTGTCAGGAAAACAGAGTGGCTGCAACCAACATCATCGACGGTGTCAGGAAAACAGAGTGGCTGCAACCAACATCATCGACGGTGTCAGGAAAACAGAGTGGCTGCATCACGACGGTGTCAGGAAAACAGAGTGGCTGCAACCAACATCATCGGCGGTGTCAGGAAAACAGAGTGGCTGCAACCAACAACATCGGCGGTGTCAGGAAAACAGAGTGGCTGCAACCAACAACATCGACGGTGTCAGGAAAACAGAGTGGCTGCAACCAACATCATCGACGGTGTCAGGAAAACAGAGTGGCTGCAACCAACATCATCGACGGTGTCAGGAAAACAGAGTGGCTGCAACCAACATCATCGGCGGTGTCAGGAAAACAGAGTGGCTGCAACCAACAACATCGACGGTGTCAGGAAAACAGAGTGGCTGCAACCAACATCATCGACGGTGTCAGGAAAACAGAGTGGCTGCAACCAACAACATCATCGACGGTGTCAGGAAAACAGAGTTGCTGCAACCAACAACATCGACGGTGTCAGGAAAACAGAGTGGCTGCAACCAACATCATCGACGGTGTCAGGAAAACAGAGTGGCTGCAACCAACATCATCGACGGTGTCAGGAAAACAGAGTGGCTGCAACCAACATCATCGGCGGTGTCAGGAAAACAGAGTGGCTGCAACCAACAACATCGACGGTGTCAGGAAAACAGAGTGGCTGCAACCAACATCATCGACGGTGTCAGGAAAACAGAGTGGCTGCAACCAACATCATCGACGGTGTCAGGAAAACAGAGTGGCTGCAACCAACATCATCGACGGTGTCAGGAAAACAGAGTGGCTGCAACCAACATCATCGGCGGTGTCAGGAAAACAGAGTGGCTGCAACCAACAACATCGGCGGTGTCAGGAAAACAGAGTGGCTGCAACCAACAACATCGACGGTGTCAGGAAAACAGAGTGGCTGCAACCAACATCATCGACGGTGTCAGGAAAACAGAGTTGCTGCAACCAACAACATCGACGGTGTCAGGAAAACAGAGTGGCTGCAACCAACATCATCGACGGTGTCAGGAAAACAGAGTGCCTGCAACCAACATCATCGACGGTGTCAGGAAAACAGAGTGGCTGCAACCAACAACATCGACGGTGTCAGGAAAACAGAGTGGCTGCAACCAACATCATCGACGGTGTCAGGAAAACAGAGTGGCTGCAACCAACAACATCGACGGTGTCAGGAAAACAGACTGTCTGCAACCAACAACATCGACGGTGTCAGGAAAACAGAGTGGCTGCAACCAACAACATCGACGGTGTCAGGAAAACAGAGTGGCTGCAACTAACAACATCATCGACGGTGTCAGGAAAACAGAGTGGCTGCAACCTACAACATCATCGGCGGTGTCAGGAAAACAGAGTGGCTGCAATCAACAACATCATCGACGGTGGCAGGAAGTTAGCCATATTACTCACACTCCACCCCACAGCACTGACATTCAGTCTGACATTACACATTTGTATTATATACATTCATTACGCTAGTAGTGAATTCAAATGGGTCTACAGTGCCATGTATTCTCTGAATATATACTCTTCAAGAAAAGTAGGGGAACTCTAATAAGAATTTACAATTGCTAAATTTGTACGGTATATTAGCTGTGGGGAATGGTTATATGATAATAGTGAATTAACTGGGCAAACATTACAACCGGTAGTTCAGTATTACAGTAGGTTTTATGACCACCAAAGATCTTGAAGGACGATTGGTGTCAGAGGTGAAATTTAAAAGTTGACGGGTTTTTTATCAGTAAAGCGCAAATAAAAACAATAAAAGTGACTAAAAACAAAACAATAACAACTGTATGATCAACAGAATGAAAACGATTGACAGATATAATGTTCCACAGTCATTAATGGACCTTCCTGGAAATTGTCAAAATCGAGAGTGACACCCCACGCACGTGTACGGAGCAACTGCGTGATGCATGTGCAAACTATGGAATGTGTTTCGGTGTGTTGGCAAACAGACCTGAACGTTCTTTATTAGGATGTCTGTAGTCAAAACGTATATTCGGTCTAATAATTAGTATTTCAGGTTCCCCTACTTTTGTTGAACTGTATACATTATCAGTGGTGGTGATGTTATATCTTGATCCACGTGGCTTCTGTGCGAATGTTGTTATATACGTAATACATGTTCAGTGTTCTTTTAAATACTCAAGATGTTCTTTTGTTTTCAACCACTCAGAAGAACCTCCTGGCCCCGCCCCTGTTTAGGCTAGACACAGCCATGCGCTAAATAGTCTGGTTATGCTTTCTCGATGTTCACGTAACACGGCAAGGTGAAGGCGTCGGGGCTGGCGAGGCCCGATATAGCGGAGTATGTAGCGGCGGCACCAGCCACCAGCCCCACTAGCACGATCTCATAGTTGGCCACCTTCGTGTGCAGTGGAATATACCTGGAAATTATAGCACATTGTGTAAAATATCACAATTATCTAAAATATCACACTTTATGTAAAATATCACATTTATGTAAAATATCACACTTTATGTAAACGTCACTTCCCATGAATACACAAAAAGGCTATAATATCCGAGAGGGTACCCAAGATGAATATATCACTATTTAAATGTACCCTTTTTTATGAATACACGAAAAAGGCTATAATATGGAAATGATATTGAAGATGAATATCTTATTTATTTCGATGTATTTTTTTTAAATTAATATACATAAAAGAGTATAATATGGAAATGTTACTCGAAATAAATATATTTAAAAAATTCCATATTGTTATGAATACAATTAAAGGTTATACTCTGGAAATGATATTTCATATGAATATCCTAGCGATTTAAATGTAATGTTTTAAGGGAAATGTAAAAGGTTGTAACTTCAACTGATAATGGAGATGAATATATCAATATTTATTTACATATACATTTTTATGAGAAAAAAAAAACGAAAAAGGCTTATAAAACCATATTACTATTTAAAAGCAACTAAACAAAATAAACACACAAAAAACTCGTGTGTCGGAAGCAGTGATCGGGATGTATTAATATCTAACTGCCGTCCTCAAGTTGCATCTTCCATGTCTATAGAAATGTTTAATTGCAATAAAATAAAAACTTTCCAGAAATTTTTAAAATTAATTTGTGAAATTACAAGCTAATTCAATGAGTAGTAGAAAGACGTATCTATATTTAGTCTATCCGTGCAACCACGTGACGTTGTGTGTAGTTATGCTGAAACATGTTTCTAGTTTAAACAACTTGTAGAAAGGTGCCAAAAAACATTTTAACGTTGTGTGTAGTTATGTTGAAATATGTTTCTAGTTCAACCAACTGGTAGAAAGGTGCTAAAAAATAGTTTAACGTTGTATAGTTATGTTGAAACATGTTTCTAGTTCAACCAACTTGTAGAAAGGTGTCATAAAGCTTTTTAACGTTGTGTGTAGTTATGTTGAAACATGTTTCTAGTTCAACCAACTGGTAGAAAGGTGTCAGAAAACATTTTAACGTTTTGTAGTTATGTTGAAACATGTTTCTAGTTCAACCAACTTGTAGAAAGGTGCCAGAAAACATTTTAACGTTGTGTGTTTTGTTGAAACATGTTTCTAATTCAACCAACTTGTAGAAAGGTGTCATAAAGCTTTTTAACGTTGTGTGTAGTTATGTTGAAACATGTTTCTAGTTCCACCAACTTGTAGAAAGGTGCCA
This sequence comes from Gigantopelta aegis, assembly GCF_016097555.1. NCBI lineage: Eukaryota > Metazoa > Mollusca > Gastropoda > Neomphalida > Peltospiridae > Gigantopelta > Gigantopelta aegis. Next base: position 1,734,968 of record NC_054702.1, read on the forward strand.
TGAAGCCTTTTAACGTTGTGTGTAGTTATGTTGAAACATGTTTCTAGTTCAACCAACTTGTAGAAAGGTGCCATGAAGCCTTTTAACGTTGTGTGTAGTTATGTTAAAATATCTTTCTAGTTCAACCAACTTGTAGAAAAGTGCCATGAAGCCTTTTAACGTTGTGTGTAGTTATGTTGAAACATGTTTTTAGTTCAACCAACTTGTAGAAAGGTGCCATGAAGCCTTTTAACGTTGTGTGTAGTTATGTTGAAACATGTTTCTAGTTCAACCAACTTGTAGAAAAGTGCCATGAAGCCTTTTAACGTTGTGTGTAGTTATGTTGAAACATGTTTCTAGTTGAACCAACTGGTAGAAAGGTGCCAGAAAACATTTTAACCTTGTGTGTTTTGTTGAAACATGTTTCTAATTCAACCAACTTGTACAAAGGTGTCATAAAGCTTTTTAACGTTGTGTGTAGTTATGTTGAAACATGTTTCTGGTTCAACCAACTTGTAGAAAGGTGCCAGAAATCCCTGCTAGAAAAATATATCTTGCACACGTCCCCTAGACGATAATACACACTTTTCATTGGTTAATTGGTATTGTATTAAAAAACAATCATTGAAGCTTGCTCTAAGGATTGATTTTCTTGACTCATTTAGAAAAAAAATCCATCTATTATTATTTGTAGTTTACTAAGAGATCCTATTGACGTCTTGTCTTTGTAAATAATGTACATTCCTTGTCGTTTAACACTGTGTGAATTCAATAGTCAATGAAGAACATACATAAACGTAAATCTCTTTATTGTCTAGGCACAGTGTATTCACGCCCTTTGAACCTCTGTCACAGAGAATGTTTAATGCACAGATGAAACCTTCCTCAAAGAAACTGCGTAATATGTATTTAATTCAAGAAAATCATTTGGATAAACGAAAATGCATCTTTAGATGTAGCATAATGTTTCCATTAAATGCTAAATTATCAATTCAGTTACTGCTTAACAACACTGGATCATAAATGCTGCATTATACCATGACATTAAAACAGGCGCTATATATAACAATCTGTGATACTGTAAATCTATATATGGTTATCGTTTCAAAATGCGCTGTGATCAGTTGTGTTGACAGGTCAATGCTGTATTGTTTACCATCGCTCCATGCAGTGTTCAGAATGTTTATTTTTTGTATCTTTTTTTTCAGATTTTACTTTTTTGTGTCCTTGATGAAAGCGAACCTTTCACACAGATTTATTGTCTCGCATCTACCTTAAAGGGACATACCCTAGTTTTTAAACACTAGGGAATATTTTTTACTATTAGAGTCGTTTTTGATAACTGAACTCATATTTTACTTAGATTGTATTGGTTAGATTATCCATTTCCGTACATTCGAAGTGGTTTTGGTCATCCTGGTGTTTTTAATATCATAAAATGCATTTCTCATATTTTTTAAAAAGCACGTGCGTCTGAGAAGTAATAGTTATGGAGTCGAGTTTAATATATTTTTAGAGGGTATTTCACCATTTCAAAGTCACAAACTCATGTTTCACTCAATTGTAACTTTATACAAATGTGTTACAGGTTTGTAGATTAACTAAACTTAGTGCGCATTTCCATGGGCTTTAACTAGCGTCTGTCCCTTTAACGTACTTTGAGACATGAAGATTGTACAAAACCATTAATTATTCCATCCATGTCAGTACAATTTCTGTCTGTGGAACAAAAATCAATGTCGAGCTGGCTAAGTGACTGCTAGTTTTAGTAAGTATTCTTCCCTGACAACTACCGTGGTAAACAAATCAACATATTAAGTTGACCAACAAAAATGTCAGTGGATCAGCCTCATTTTGTGGCAGAATATCATTTACACAACTGGTATCAGTACTAAATATATCAAGTAACTTCCAACCAAAGGCCAACGTAAAAGTAATCATCAAAGAAATATTTTAAAAGGCATTTCAGAATTTGTATTATTTTTAATGAGCAGCTATTTCCAAAACCGGACTATATTAAGCTGCTACAACAAGTAACCACACGGCAAATAGTGATGTGGTGCCTTTACCAGTAATAGGTGTTATAATAAAATGATGATGGGAATGTGGATTGAACTGTTCACTTACTAGACATACAAGGGTAAACCGATATAAGATGTGTTTGTTGAATGGAAAACAACAGCTATAAATACAGCCACGACATCGTAACGTGAGGGTTTCTGCCAGAAGGTAAAACAGGTATGGCGCCAAACCCAAATGTTTTGGCAGAAGGTAAAACAGGTATGGCGCCATACCCAAATGTTTTGGCAGATTTTATTTTTTAAGTTAATGTTTGACAACATTAATGACTCTTATCATTACTGTATGATTTTTTTAACCCTAACCCTAAACCTAACTCCCTTTTTTTCTGGGGCAGGCCCCCATTTTTTTAACCCTATCCCTAAACCTAACTCCCTTTTTTCTGGGGCAGGCCCCCATACCCCCTGTTGACTGTGGTTGCATTCAATTCCATAGCGTCATACCCAAATATTTCTTTCTGGCAGAAACCCTAAACGTGTATTGTAATAGAAAACGAGGTTAACGGCGACGCTACACGATACGACTGCCTCGTACAAGAATAGCCGATTGCAAAACAACCGATGAAATCGTAATGTGTGTTTCGTAAAATGATGACACTTTAACGTGCTTTATAATTTTAATAACGATATCTACATACACTTTATCCCAGTCTCCTTCCATGCGACACAGCTTCATGTAGAATATTGACGGTAACACATACGCCAGCAGTGTCGTCGTCGAGCCGCCAACAAGTGCCAAGATGGCGCCGAAGTGCGGTATGGACTCTGCCACGAACAGGACGAGTCCCACAATTATAGTTCTTGAGATACACCGTTTCCAGTTAAACTCTGTAAACAACAACAGAACAACAATAAAAACAAAAATAGCAGCAGTAGTAGTACAATTACGCCATCAGTAGTAGTCGTAGTCGTAGTAGTAGTAGTAGTAGTAGTAGTAGTAGCAGTAGCAGTAGCAGTAGCAGTAGCAGTAGCAGTAGCAGTCGTAGTAGTAGTAGTAGTAGTAGTAGTAGTAGTCGTAGTAGTCGTAGTAGTAGTAGTAGTAGTCGTAGTAGTAGTAGTAGTAGTAGTCGTAGTAGTAGTAGTAGTAGTAGTAGTAGCAGTAGTAGTAGTAGTAGTAGTAGTAGTAGTCGTAGTAGTCGTAGTAGTAGTAGTAGTAGTAGTAGTAGTCGTAGTAGTAGTAGTAGTAGTAGTCGTAGTAGTAGTAGTAGTAGTAGTAGTAGCAGTAGCAGTAGTAGTAGTAGTAGTAGTTGAAGCAGAAGCAACGGCAGTCGCCATAACAGATGTAATAACGCTAGCAGCAGCAGTGACCGCAATGTATGCAGTATCAGTACTACAAACAAATGTGTAATGTCATTTTGCAAAATGCGAAATCTGGTAGTCTCCCAGCCCTTCACCACCCCCTTCAAATTCTGTACCTGACAGTGAGTTGATCTGACCTTTAGGTATTATGAGTACCTTCTGCCCTGTTTCCCGTGAGTTAAGCTTTGCTTTAGGTATTTTTATTAGCTCCTCTCCTGTATTAGCCCGAGAGTTGAGCTTTCAGGTTCTCCTGTATTGTATATATTCTGTTTCAACCAAAGGCTGATTATAGCTGTGGCAAATAAAGTGATTGGTTGATGATGTATTAGTCCGTGAGCTGAGCTTACCGTTAGGTATTTTGAGTAGGACCTTTCCTGTATCTGCCCGTGAGCTGAGCTTACCTATAGGTATTTTGAGTAGGACCTCTCCTGTATCTGCCCGTGAGTTGAGCTTACCTTTAGGTATTTTGAGTAGGATCTCTCCTGTATCTGCCCGTGAGCTGAGCTTACCTATAGGTATTTTGAGTAGGACCTCTCCTGTATCTGCCCGTGAGTTGAGCTTACCTTCAGGTAGAGAAGCTCCTCTCCTGTATCTTCCCGTGAGTTGAGCTTACCTTTAGGTATTTTGAGTTGGATCTCTCCTGTATCAGCCCGTGAGTTGAGCTTACCTTTAGGTATTTTGAGTTGGATCTCTCCTGTATCAGCCCGTGAGTTGAGCTTACCTTTAGGTATTTTGAGTAGCTCCTCGACCTCCTGGCAGATCGGGTTAAGGACGATGATGAAGCCTAGGGCCAGATGGACAGTGATGAGGATCTGCACTATGTACAACATGGGGCCACTCGACACAGTCTTCAGGATGTTGGCGTTCGCGGAGTCGCCATACACGAAGTAACCAGCTGTGGCGACAGGCAAGTACATCAGCAGAAGAACTGGAACAGGAAGGTTGTACTATACCAAATAGAATCCTGTAGGTGGCAATGTTAATATAGGTAGCTTGGAAAACTACGTGCAGTATATCAACTAGGTTTCATCACTGTTAAATATGAACACTACCCCCAAATTAAGAGGAACCTTTCGTGGCTCATTTTCTATTTATAATATTACTTGTCAGGGTTTCTGCCAGAGGGTAAAATGGGTAAAATGACATCAACCCAAAATATTATTTGGGTATGGCACCATCACGGGCAGATTCCCACATAATCAATTTTAGAACTGTTCTTACTAAAATAAGCTAAGAACACGGCTTTTCCAAACTGCTTGTGGTCCCTCATGTCTGTCTGGAACGTGGGGAAGACGGGGTGTCCGCCAAACGCGAAGCAGATCGTGCCGAACGCCATGAAGAACGAGGTGAACCCGGGCGACGCGTGCTCCACCTGATGGTCGTCTTGCTTGTCCAGCAAGATGTTGACGAACAGAACGACACACGCGATCGACGTCGCCGTCGTCGCTCCAATGGCCACAAATCTGAAATACAAGTCGGTAGAAACCATAGAAGTAATATTTGAGTCATGTTAGATATGAGGAGTCGGATCATGATTCTGAGATATGAAGATAGAAATATACAGTTCTACCTGATATAAGATGAAGGTGGACGTGGTGGTGATGACGACGAACACGACGATGATGGTGACGAGGGTGATGATTAAGAGAACGAGGATGATGTCATCAGCGGTGCTGATGATGATGATAATAATGATGCTGATATTGAAGACGACAATGCAATTTCATTGTCACTAACCATATTTAACTACCAATGGTGTCTTTATTCTGATTCTTAATTTAAGAAAAGCAAATGGGTTTCTAAAATGTTAGCTGTTAACACTTTGTGTAGGAGATAGTATCGAAATGTAAACCCAGTACCTACCAACCTTGATGCCGATGACTTGACCAATATGTCACCACAGCAAACATTTATAGAAATAGTTCAGTCAATATATCCGATAAAGGGGGTTAACCCACAACAAATTGCAACAGAATTTATTTCTTCTCCATTCACTTCAGAAAGGCTAAAAACGAAATATATATTTAAAAAATACCTCCTAAATCCATGCAGTGGACCAGTGCTTAATTTACATAAATCCAATATGGCCGCCACAACATTAGTCATTACGCAGTTTTTATAATTTTTCACCAAACCAAACTAATTTCAATGTTTAAATATGCTGATATATGTAATATAAAATATTTTCTTTTAAAAAAAGAAATACCTTGCAGTATAAAAACGTGCATTTTATTTGAAAAAATCAAAATGGTTGTCGCAATAAACCGATTTTATTACTTTTTAAATTATTAAATTTCTTTTAATGTTCAATGGGCTTTTTAAAAATATATTTTGTACATTTAAGTTCTGTGACATGATGGAAGGTATTACACCATATATTTCAATGTTAGATAAATAAACAAAAGTGGTACACATTCGTAAAACACTTTCTCTTTGTATGTTATAGTCATATTAGATTAATTTTATGTTTGAAAACATAAACCGCTTGGATTTCGTATTACAATGAACTCCACATTTTTAAGTCCACCGAGTTGATAAATACAGTTAAATCAAATTAATTCATGGACAAATTTGTTTTAATGCATCTGTGAATAATTATTATCCAAGCATAATCTACACCTCAGTTTGCAGTTACACGTAACAGCCTCTGGTAGTTCTTTTGGGGCTGGATCGTTGTCTGTTAAGACTGGCAGACCTTTACTTCTTTCCACTTATTCGTACCATTTCCAGTCCTCTGGATTCATGCGGTCACCGTATCATCCACTACTGCAATTTCAGTTAAATATGCATACTATGGACATGACAGTTCCTGAGTTTGGGGGAAGCCCTGCTGGCTTCACACAATGTTACGATGTACTTCCGCGTATCTTCTGGTAAACGATTTGTAGTTTAAAGAAATCCAACTTGTCTACAAACTGCTATTATATCTGTTTGTGTGCCGTTTCGTTTTCTAAACACTTACTGATGTGTGTGCCTCAGCTCCAGTACTAGTCATTTGTAACATGGATAGTTCGTTAGTTGTTCATGCAGCTGCAGCAATGTGCATTGTTAGTAGATGCGGATCTAGCTAGACATGTTCTGTGATGTCCATGAGTAGGGTCGGGAACCTTTGTTTATTATCTTTCTTAGAAAGGAAATCGCTTTGCCTCTGAATACCACAGACCCTGAGGTGAGAGATATAGTCCAGTGGTAAACTGCTCGCTTGTGGTAGGTCTAGGATTCATCCCTGTCGATGGGCCCATTGGGCTATTTCTCGTTTCAGCCAGTGAACCACGACTGATGTATCAAAGGATGTGGTATGTGCTATCCTGTCTGAGGGATGTTGCATATAAAAGATGCCTTGCTATTAACTGAAAAAATTAGCGGATTTCCTCTCTAAGACTGTCAGAATTATTGATGATATATATCCGTAAATCAATGTGCTCTAGTGGTGATAAACAAAACACTTTAACCACATACCCTGATAATTACACAGTTGCTCCAAATTGCATTCTTTCCTTCTCTTCGTTGCTGTGTTGTGTCCTCTCCGTCGGTGGGCCCATTGGGCTATTACACATTCCAGTCAGTGCACTAGGACTGCTATATCAAAGGCAGTGGTATGTCATCCTGTCTGTGTGATGGTGCATATAAAATATCCCTTGCTGCTAATCGAAAAGAGTAGCCCATGAAGTGGCGACAGCGGGTTTCCTCTCTCAATATTTGTTTGGTCCTTAACCATATGTCTGTCGCCATATAACCGTAAATAAAATGTGTTGAGTGCGTCGTTAAATAAAACATTTTATCTTCATCTTTTGTGCTTTGTTTTCTTATAAATGGTCATCATACAACACTACTGATCAAATATACTGAATATATCTAATGAAATGATCTCATATCTTATGACATGCTGAACCCCGATCCCACAGAATTATGTGTAACAGTGCACCCGCATCTAACACTAACGGTAGGTATCCATTCAAAGACATCGTGATTCTATAAATAAGACATATATCCATAAAATACATCATGATTCTACAAACACTCACGGGAAGTCAGCGGGTGTGCCGAACCAGCACAATGGAGCCAGCAGCCCGGCAACTATAATAAGCCAGTAGCAGAAAGAGATGTCCTTGTTGAGGTCGTTGATGAGGTCGTGGATGTTCTGTGACGCAAGTAACAGGAAGACGACGCCCACTCCGAACATGGTGAAGTTGATGGAGAAAGACACCAACAACCTGTAAAGAAGAAGAATAATCTACATGTAGCGCATGGTCGAAGAGAGGAATGTATAAAATGTCACAGTGCTGTATCTTTCACAGTCGATTCCACTTATGGTGGATTATTTTTATTCATGTGCGAACGTCATCACAGCTGTATATTTTCCATTGAGCTCTATTCTGAGCACGTTGGGTTTTGTTTTGGGGTTTTAAAGATAGTTTTGGGAGAGGCAGTCCTACAGGCTGTGCAGAACGGTGAAACATCATGTTACGGATGTTCATGTGAAGTGGCAGTCCTCTTGAGAACAAGCACCTGATAGTGGATCATGGAAGCAATCACAACTTTGCCTAACGCAGAGATCGATTGTAGTTATTTATTACAATTAAATGTGAAAGTAACAAAATATTGTAGTTTCAACTTTGACAGGACATTTAATTTTTGTTTAGAATTATCTACCTTCCGGGCTTGCCGTACGTGATCTGACCAATCGCCGGGTACGGATATCTGACGTGGCCCCGGAATTCTGGGTAGCGTTCCTGCACGAGACACCAGGCTTTGCCCAGGATGTCCCCTGTGTACGCTGAGAGGAAGCAGCAGAGAAAAATCAACGCAATACCAACCCAGCCTGGAACAGAATATCAGTCTTTTAAAGGTGCAATATCGACTTAACATATTATGACATCATTTCATAATGCAATATCCAAACTCATTTCCAGCACGTTTTCTTATCTATGGTTAATTGGCCTTCCATTTTCCATTATTGTGGAAGTACTCGTTGTCCGAGTGGTTAAGGTTTTTATTATTTTTATTTGTAAATTTTATGTATATGTGCAATATTGAGGTTCACGAATAAAAAGATTTTTTAAAAAAGGTTGCGGTCTGTCAAAATGTATGCGATTCGTGCAGCACTAGGTTCGAATCCTGGCAGTGGATATTTTGTGTTTTTAAATTTTAATAAACTTACAATCTCTCCTCACCATATTATAACTCATTTACTAAAGCAAAATATAAATGCGACTACAGTTTTAATAAACTCACAATCTCAACTCAGTCATATTATAACATCTATTAATAATGAAACATACAAACACAGTTTTTGTCACTCAATTTACGTGCCTATATCAAATTAATGTCCAGGCAAATACTTTCATATGTTTACCTTCTGTGGCACGCAATAGCCGACGTTTATTTTTGTGCTGGGGTGTCGTTAAACATTCATTTTCATTCATTCATTTATTCATCAATTCATTCATTCATTAATGTCCACGTACGTCTGTCACTGTCGCAACTTCTGACATCGCCAGCGTCTGTGTTTTATCGCAATATGGTCAACGGTTTTCATAAACTATGCAAATATGTCGGCTTAAATGATTAAATATAGGCAATAAACATTTTTCAAACTCGCAGTGGTGATAGATCGTGATATCATAAAACGTTTAGTTTGTGTACCTGCGCCGCTAACAGCACTGGGTAAGGCCAAAACGCCGGACCCCGCCATTGCTCCCACCATAAAGACCGCTGCAGTGAATACTGTGAGGCCATATTGTGGAACAGGTAACTGAGGAAGAAAATATTTAAAATTATTATCCACATGCAGTGAATGATTATAAATACTGTATTATTTAAAGCTGCAGATTATTACAAACATAGAAACCAAACACTTACACACACACATACACACACACACACACACACACACACACACACACACATAACTAACACACACACACATATAACTAACACACACACACACACACACACAAAAAAACACACACAACACATATCAACACATACACGCACGCACACTTACACACACGCACACACTTACACACAGACACACACAACATACACAAACTTATACACACGCACACACAGACACACAAAACACACACACACAACACATACTAGCGCATACACTCACACAACACACACACACACACACACACACACACACACACCAAGCACAGACATACACACACAAACACAATACATACATGTGCATACACGCACACAACACACATGTACATACACGTACACACATGTACATACACGCACACAACACACATGTACATACACGTACACACATGTACATACACGTACACACATGTACATACACGCACACAACACACATGTACATACACGCACACAACACACATGTACATACACGTACACAACACACATGTACATACACGTACACACATATACATACACGCACACAACACACATGTACATACACGCACACAACACACATGTACATACACGTACAAAACACACATGTACATACACGCACACAACACACATGTACATACACGTACACAACACACATGTACATACACGTACACACATGTACATACACGTACACACATGTACATACACGTACACACATGTACATACACGCACACACATGTACATACACAACACACATGTACATACACAACACACATGTACATACACGTACACACATGTACATACACGTACACACATGTACATACACGTACACGCATGTACATACACGCACACAACACACATGTACATACACGTACACACATGTACATACACGTACACACATGTACATACACGTACACACATGTACATACACGTACACACATGTACATACACGTACACAACACACATGTACATACACGTACACAACACACATGTACATACACGTACACAACACACATGTACATACACGCACACACATGTACATACACGCACACACATGTACATACACGTACACACATGTACATACACGCACACACATGTACATACACGCACACACATGTACATACAGTACACACATGTACATACACGTACACACATGTACATACACGTACACACATGTACATACACGTACACAACACACACGTACACACATGTACATACACGTACACAACACACATGTACATACACGTACACACATGTACATACACGTACACAACACACATGTACATACACGTACACACATGTACATACACGTACACAACACACATGTACATACACGTACACACATGTACATACACGTACACACATGTACATACACGCACACACATGTACATACACGCACACACATGTACATACACGTACACACATGTACATACACGTACACAACACACATGTACATACACAACACACATGTACATACACGTACACACATGTACATACACAACACACATGTACATACACGTAAACACATGTACATACACGTACACAACACACATGTACATACACGTACACAACACACATGTACATACACGTACACAACACACATGTACATACACGCACACACATGTACATACACGCACACACATGTACATACACGTACACACATGTACATACACGCACACACATGTACATACACGCACACACATGTACATACAGTACACACATGTACATACACGTACACACATGTACATACACGTACACACATGTACATACACGTACACAACACACACGTACACACATGTACATACACGTACACAACACACATGTACATACACGTACACACATGTACATACACGTACACAACACACATGTACATACACGTACACACATGTACATACACGTACACAACACACATGTACATACACGTACACACATGTACATACACGTACACACATGTACATACACGCACACACATGTACATACACGCACACACATGTACATACACGTACACACATGTACATACACGTACACAACACACATGTACATACACAACACACATGTACATACACGTACACACATGTACATACACAACACACATGTACATACACGTAAACACATGTACATACACGTACACAACACACATGTACATACACGTACACAACACACATGTACATACACGTACACAACACACATGTACATACACGCACACACATGTACATACACGCACACACATGTACATACACGCACACACATGTACATACACGTACACACATGTACATACACGTACACAACACACATGTACATACACGTACACAACACACATGTACATACACGTACACACATGTACATACACGTACACAACACACATGTACATACACGTACACACATGTACATACACGTACACAACACACATGTACATACACGTACACACATGTACATACACGTACACACATGTACATACACGTACACACATGTACATACACGCACACACATGTACATACACGTACACACATGTACATACACGTACACAACACACATGTACATACACGTACACAACACACATGTACATACACGTACACACATGTACATACACGTACACAACACACATGTACATACACGTACACACATGTACATACACGTACACAACACACATGTACATACACGTACGCACATGTACATACACGTACACACATGTACATACACGCACACACATGTACATACACGCACACACATGTACATACACGTACACACATGTACATACACGTACACAACACACATGTACATACACGTACACAACACACATGTACATACACGTACACACATGTACATACACGTACACACATGCACAACAAAGGCCCAGACGCACATATACACAGATACTAAAAAAACAGACAGGTACGAACATATACGTTACATAAATGCATACATACAGAGAGAGAGAGAGAGAGAGAGAGAGAGAGAGAGAGAGAGAGAGAGAGAGAGAGAGAGAGAGAGAGAGAGAGAGAGAGAGAGAGAACGTGAGAATACAATTCAATGTTGTTGCAATTGTCCTTTAGTCTTATAATTATAGAAAGGGGGATAATAATTAAGTTATCATATTTGCTCAAGTGCCATATGAAATTGTCTGGCGGATAAAACAGTTCCCAGGCGTGGTCACTGGGCTCGCAATTAACTTCGAAATAAGTAGTTGTGCATATTGACCTACCGTATTTCGAGATCCAAGGAAGCGCCGAGAGGCATACGCCCCCTTTTGTTTTTCCGACGTCAACAAATATAATTTTAAAAAGCCTGTTAAAACACCTTTTACCATGCCCGGCACCCACTTCCACAAACCCCTGTATCAGCGCCTGAATTTTTGACATCCAATAGCCGATGATTAATAAATCAATGTGCTCTAGTGGTGTCGTTAAACAAAACAAATTTTCCGCGCCTGAACATTCTGTACGCTTGACGAAAACTGATACCACACGGAGATAAATTAAGTTTCTTTGTTTGTAATCCTCACTTACGTCTTGAATGGTGTTTTCTATAATTATCTGATCTGTCTCCATCCTCTCTTTGTCCTGGATTTTACAGGAACTGCAACATAAAATGTTATAAGATAAAACTTATAAAAATAATATTTAAAAAAATAAAAAGCATGGTATTCAACTGTTTGATTTGTTTACTACACTCTCCTTGTGGTGGGGACTGGGTTCATTCTGTCCTACCTAGGCTATGAAAACTGTTTGAGTTGTCTACTACACTCTCCTTATGGTGGGGACTGGGTTCATTCTGCCCTACCTATGAAAACTGTTTGAGTTGTCTACTACACTCTCCTTTTGGTGGGGACTGGGTTCATTCTGCCCTACCTATGAAAACTGTTTGAGTTGTCTACTACACTCTCCTTGTGGTGGGGACTGGGTTCATTCTGCCCTGCCTGTGAAAACTGTTTGAGTTGTCTACTACACTCTCCTTGGGGTGGGGACTGATTTCATTCTGCCCTGCCTATGAAAACCGGCAACCGGCAACAGTCTATGTTTACAATATAACTACACCGACTACCATCTAACGCATTAGTCATTAGCGCTTGTTATAGATGGACAGCCCAGATAATGTTAAAGGTTTTTTTGTTGTTTAACGACACCACTAGCGCACACTGATTTATTATTTATCCGCTATTGGATGTCAAACTGTTTAACATTTGTTAATTTTAACATAATATATAGCCCTAAAGAGAAAATCTGCTACAATTGTTCATTAGTATCCAGGGATATTTTATATGCTCCATCCCACAGACAGGATAACACACACCACGGCTTTTGATATGGCACTGGCCCACCAATGGGGAACGATCCTAGACGGAATGTGCCCAGGATAGCGTGCTTAGTATATTAGCATTGTAGTATGCTAGCAACGTTCAGTTATTAGTTCGCATTTCAGTGGGGATCAATGTATATTGTGGCCTCCTCAGCTTCAGAGGTAGGGTCCCACTGTTTACCGTTTACTGTCCCCGCCCTGTCACCCGCCCTGTCACCCGCCCTGTCCCTCCACAAGTAGTAATACATACCCTGTGCTCAACTAGATGTAAGTAGGAAAATCAAAATGAGAAATGTGTGGATATCGCTATGTTGATAATACTGATATGAGATCGATATAAAACATCACATATGGGGGCGGTCGAGTCCGGGCGGCGTGCAGGGGTGTGCATTTACTTTTAAGGCCGTTACGAGCGGGGGAGCATGGTGTGGGGTCACATGTCACAAACACATTGGAGAAAGGTCCCGCTTTAGTATAAAAGTGGGGGGTTTTCTAACTGTAGAACATACTATATTAGTATGCCCTTAATTGCTTATTTTCACCCTCCCCCTAGCTATTTTAGGCTAGGTACGACCCCCAACAGCTGCCTCCATACGCAGGGTTTAAATGTGAAGTATAGTTTATTTGCTTTTAACCTTGCGGCTCATATGCATAAAATATACAATGATACATAAACAGAAATATATACATGATATTGTGTATTGGAGGATGAACATTCAAACGAGTTGACAACGTAAATATGTGGCCTGTTTGAGATATTTACCAAGATTATAATTGTACAATTGAAGTGAAGCTGAATTTGGCGATTGTATTTAATTACTGATTAACTGTATAAATACTATGAGACAACGCCATCTTCGATGTACTGAGTTCTTGTTACTTACCCAGGGGTGATTAAGGGGCGCCACCCCCTTTAACGAAATCCTCTTTACAACGATTACGTTCCAGCAGACAGCGGCTTCAAAACCCACCCAACATATACAGATTACCTGACGCAGTCAATGAGTGATTCAAAATGATGGCATACAGCCAAGTATTTACAGCTGAATTTTACCTTTTCATTAACCAGACACTTATTTTGCTGACCTATTTCGGTAAATGTACACTGCTTGTTATTGAGACCTCGGGTGGGTATCTCATAAAGTAGTAGGTGTATGATAAACCTTGATGGTTACATGACATATATAATTTTATCTACAGATTAATCTACTTTGTGTGGATAACACTGTGATGTTTATATTTTGTACGACAAGGACGGGTGTGTATATCCCACAGAGATGTGTACAACTTTCACTCGTTCACCTTGTCACATGAGTGGACGTCACATGACACAAAGTACCTATATACTCAAACAGCATGTTGGCGAATCTCCGCTAGTCAAGCGAGAAGTCGTAACACATGAACAGGTCAACTGTGAATTCAGGGTGGTATGGCGAGTCTCGAGTCCACGAATATAACGTTTTCACTTCTCCTATCCCTTTTATCAGAACATCATTTCCTTTCTCAAATTTTTTACATCACACCCACCCGTTTGAAAGGCTTGTATGCATTCAAAGCTTAGTATTCCAATAATGTTAAATCGACGTCGAACAAATAGTACGTACAACTATTTGTTGTCAAAATTGGACACCTCACCCCCTGTAACGCAAGACCATACACTCCAACACAGTATAAAGTACGTAACGCTTGGAGACGCCTCCTCTCCTTCAGAAGCAAGTCACACGAACCAGGTATTTATTATACTCGATTGGTAAACGTGCAATATTCCAATATGCGTGGAAATGACGAGCGAATATTCGAATACCAACTAACAACAACAGTGACTCATCAAACCCAACGGGGTTTTATACTTTGAATTGTGTAATAGACTTTAATAACACCCAAAAATCAACTTATGCAAAACACAAATAAAAGTCATAATTCAAAAGTGACTGGTAGTTAACCTAGCTATAGTGTTTTACTTCTCAAAATTATAAATACTAAATTACAAATATGAAAATATGAAAAAATAAAACAGTATCACCAAAACAAATATGCGCTGGCAGGGTTTCTGCCAGAGGGTAAAACGGGTATGGCGCCATACCCAAATTGTTTGTTTGGCAGATTTTTTCAACTTGACCTTTTGACAAAATTAATGACTCTTATCATTACTGTGTGATTTTCTTAACCCTAACCCTAAACCTAACCCATTTTCTCTCTGGTGGAGGCCCAGTGGTTGCATTTAATTCCATAGCGTCACACCCAGAAACACTGGCTGGGAACTTATACAGAACACTGCACATCTGTTCACATGTTTTTGATGGTCTTTTGGTGTTTGGTTGGGGTTCTTTTGGGGGGGGGGGGGGGGGGGGGGGGGGGGGGGGGGGGGGGGGGGGTTGCTAAAAAAATGTAGCATTATGACAGTACTCAGCTCAAAACAACTTCGAGACGCGCTTCGAACAGCCGACTGAACGGATTCGGATGGATTTATTTAACAACACTCAAACACATTACAATATGTTACAAGATGCCGATGCAAACACAATTTCAAAGTTAACATATGACAAGAATACGCAACAACACAGACTATCTATAGTTAATAATGAACACCGGGTACTTAATCAAAACAGCTCAAATGTGCGATGGAAAAACACCAGTTCACAAGTTCATAAGACTAGATTTTAAAAAATAAATAAAGCAAGGTTTTTTAATAATGGCGCATTACACAAAAACAGATACCTTTAATTTTAAATACTCTAGGACTCTGTATTCTGATATATATTTTCTTCTTCAGTTTTTGATATTTTGATACTTACAATTGAATAAATAGTTATATTCATCTCCAGTATTTAAATAGTTTATAATTATCATATAACAATAAAAAAAATCTATGCCGATATGTAACATATGTGACATGCATTGTGTTATATATGCGCACACGTTATTTTTATTTATTGATTTCAGTGTTCGCGTTGACAGAATCTGTATGCGCTCCAGCCTTAACTCTGATAGAGGAAACTCGCCTCCACTACA